>NW_027673349.1:0-24126 GCF_964194415.1 Vipera berus
CACCAGAAATCGTGGGCGCTCCATCACTGGAGGATTTTTAAAAAGAGGCTAGAGAGTCACTTGTCTGAAATGGGATAGGTTCTCCTGCTGGAGCAGGGGGCTGGACTAGAAGACCTCCAAGGTTCCCTTCCAGCTCTGCTCTGTTCTACAGGAGAGCCGGATGGCCGTGGCCCAAAACATCAGGAGGGGGCCAGTCATTCTGCCCTTGAAGGGAGAACGTGGCCTACCTTCTCTGGAGTTCTTTTATCCTCACCATCATGTTGAGGTGCCCTTGAGAGTACTGTTCAATGACATCACGGACGTCGTAAGGCTTCCGAGCTTGCTGGAGAAAAAAAAATAGGGGGAAAAAAATAAGCTTAAAAATGCGTAAGAAAAAGGATGTCCTATTATTCTTCCTGCACATGAACCACCCAGCCTGTGGATGTTACAGTCAGTCCTTGATTTACAACCATTCATTTAGTGACTGAAGTTACGACAGCACCGTGACTTTGGACCGTTTCTCACACTTACGACCGTTGCAGCCTCCCCATGGTCACGTGGTCAAAATTCAGGCACTGGGCAAGCGGCACGTATTTATGACTGGTTGCAACACCCTGGTGTCACGCGGTCAGCGTTTGCAAACTTCCCAGCTGGCTCCCGAACGAGGAGAAGTGAGTGGGGAAGCCAGGCTCATTTAACAACCACATGTTTCACTTAACAACGGTGGCAAAAAGGTCATAAAACAGGGCACAATTTCCTTAACAACTGTCTGGTTTAGAGGTGGAAATCCTGGGCTCCATCGTCCCTCTAAATCAGGGGTCTTCAAACTTGGCCCTTTTATGACTTGTGGACTTCAACTCCCAAAATTCCTCAGCCAGAATTCTGGGAGTTGAAGTCCACAAGTCATCAAAGGGCCAAGTCTGAAGACCCTTGCTCTAGATCCAGGGAGATTCTTGGTGGGGTTAATATATATATTTTTAAATGGCTTGCTAGGCCCACACAGGTAGTCCTTGACTCACCACAGTTGACTGTTTGAAGTTACAACAGCACTGCAAAAAGTGACACATGACCACCGCTTCACACGTATGACCAGTGCAGCATCCCCAGGGTCACGTGATGAAAATTGAGTCTCTTGGCAACTGGCTCACAGTTACGACGGCTGCTCAGTGTCCCGGGGCTCACATGATCCCCTTTCGCAACCTTCTGACCCGCAAGGTCAACGAGAAAGCCAGATTCACTGACTTAACTTCACAACTGCAGTGATTTACTTAACCAACTGTGGCAGGAAAGATCACAAAAGAGGGCAAAATTTACTGAACAGCTGTCTCGCTTAGCAGCAAGAGTTTTGGGCTTGTCGTAAGTTGAAGACGACCTGTATGGTCATCCGGGGCTCCATTGTCCCTGGAAATCAGGGGTCTTCAAACTTGCCCCTTTTAGGACTCGGCTGCCTGAGGAATTCTGGGAGTTGAAGTCCACAAGTCATAAAAGGGCCAAGTTTGAAGAGCCCTGTTGCAAATCAGGATTCTCCCCATCAAAGACTGAGCAATTTAGATGGTGCTCTGAAGTCTGAGCGGGCTCAGCAATCCGGCAGAAGAGATTCCACCTGGGGGGTTGACGGCAAACTGAGCATTTGGGATTTTCCAATTTACCTCTTTCTGTTCCCAGGAGGCCAGCCTGTCCCACGTCTCTAAAAAGCAGGACTTTTCTTGCCACATAAGGCCAAAAGGAAACTAAGATCTCGCTGAAAAGGCAAAGGTATTTTTGGGAAAACCAAAGCCAGTTTGGGAAGGCAAAGAGTTTCCCTAATTCGTATCTTGTCCCTTATCCTCGACGGCCTTCAACAACTTCAGATCCATTCTGTGCGAAGCGGTTTGCCACCGTAGGAACGTCAAAAGCTCATTCCTTGACCACGGGTCAAGAATGTATCGCGGTATCTCAAATGAATGTTGGAAAGGCAAGCGTAAAGAAGGGACCTTTTGTCATTTATGGCGAACGTGTGATAAAGCAAAGAAATCTTTTGGGATAGGATTCATATTCCAACACAGAAAATTCTTAGAGAGAAAACCAGAGGCTTTTCTTTGGGGTTTAATGGAGAAAGACTTGGAAAACAAAGGTGGAACTTTGAGGTGACACATGTCGACAGCAGCAAGACTACTCCGTGCACAAAAATGGAAGGACGAAGGGCCGCAAAAGTTGACGGGAGTTAGCAGAGATGGCTAAATTGACTGCTTTGATCAAAGAGAAAAAAAACTACAAATACTTTTATTTCTAGATGGAAACCGCTTCTGGACCTTGTGCTTGAGGTGGGGGGAAAAATGAAACTTTGATTTTGGGTTTTACTGATGAGATAGATGTGTTGTTATAAAGGTAAAGGTAAAGGTTCCCTCCGCACACGCGTGCTAGTCGTTTCCGACTCTAGGGGCCGGTGCCCATCACCGTTTCAAAGCCGAAGAGCCAGCGCTTGTCCGAGGACGTCTCCGTGCTCATGTGGCCGGCATGACTAGACACCAAAGGCGCACGGAACGCTGTTACCTTCCCACCGGAGTGGTCCCTATTTTTCTATTTGCATTTTTTACGTGCTTTTGAACTGCTACTATTACGTAAAAATAAAAAGCTGAGATATGATGTTAATGCCTTATTCTACTGCACCAAAGGGAGCTGGAAGTCAATGCTTTTTCTTTCTTTCCCCCCTTCTTCTCCTCACTTTTCCCTTCCCTACTTTTCCTACTATTCGCTTCTGTATTTTTTTTTTGGTATGTTATGAACTAATAAAATTGTTAAATGATAAAGAAAGGTCAAAAAAATCAGACAAGGTGGAACTGTTCGCTATGCCAATAAAGAAAACATAAAGAGTTTTAGAAAACCTAAAAGAAATAAGATGCTGGAGAAAGGAAGAATTAAGAAAATGTAGTAAAATGGAATAAACATGGAACGGTAATTGAGTAAATTAGGGATACAGTAAAATAATAAAAAAAAGATCTTTGTAATGTCATCGCATCAAGGATAACTTGTGTGACTTAATACGGAAAGGGCTGTAAACTTAAACTTGGCATCTCTTTGGGGATTGGAGGGTCTGGATAGCAGTTTCAGCCTAATCTCTGACTACGAATTTCTTATTATCAATAACAATCTGATGGTGCTCCATCACTGGAGGTTGTCAAGAAGAGACTGGACAGTCACTTGTCTGAAGTGGTACAGGGTCTCCTGCTTGAGCAGGGGGGGGTTGGACTAGAGGACCTTCAAGGTCCCTTTCCAGCTCTGTTATAGCCTTTCCTTCACGGAATGAAATTTGGTGGAGTGGCGCTGAGGAGACGACTGCTCCTCGGTTGGCATAGACGGGACAGGAGAAGGGCCTTGAAATAGAAGAGAGGTGAGAATATCACCTTTTGGCTTTAGACCAAGGAGGGCCTGTCAAATCCCCCAGCCACAGGAGCCTCCGGTCTCCGCTTTCCCACTCTCCAGAAGCCCAGTAAGCTGGCGTGGCTGGAAATAAGTGGCACATTGCTGAATTTCGAAAGCATTTTCCAGGTGGATCAGAGGGAATCTCGGTGCACATTTTTTCCCAAGGGGAAGGGAAAGGAAAAAACAACAACAACAACGACACTGGCTCTCCTTCTTCCAGTGATGTCACTGCATTGCCATCCGTGGCCCTGGAGGGCGGCAAACCAAGAACAAGAAAGTGTGACCTCCAAAGGGAAACAGATTTTCCATCCTTGCCTTAGAGGCAAGAGGGCCACATTTTTGCCCCTGGACGTCAAGAAATCCCTGGGGGGGTTTTTTGGTGATGGGGGGGGAGAGGGAGCAATGAGGAGCCAGGCAGATGTCTCTTTATCCGAAGGTGTGTTTTGCTTTTTTTTAAAAAAAAATTACTCTTTTAGTATTTAGCACGTACTAAAGAACGTCTCAGACGATCCACTTGCAGACTTTTCAAATAAGTAAATAAATAAATAAAATCAAAGAGTCCCCCCCCCTTCTGCATAGGAATTTGGGGACAGCCCGCAAGGAAGCAAACAAGTCTGGGGGGGGGGGGAAGAGGCAAAACAGTTTTAAAACAAACTCCTAATTTTCATTTGCAATCGGACGGCATTGTCGCTGGGACTGCAAGGGCCAGTGGGGTTGGCTGGGACTGAGCACTAAAAGAAAAAAAGAGAGAGAGAGAGAGAGAGAGAGAGAGAAGGGAAAAGGCCCCCTCCCCAAAAGTAAACCTGGTAAATTTCCATGACAAGGCTACTATTAATGGAGTAAACAGAGGGGAGAAGCGTTGAGCAGAGACTCCAGGCTGGCTTTTTGAGGGTTGGGAATCTACATAAGCCCAGTAGGGAATCTGGGGCGAGTTAGGTCTCCGTTTTTGGCTAGGGTTCAAGAGAGAAGACCAAAAAGAGAAAAAAGGGGGGGCAGGGGAGGGGAGGGAGAAGGTACCCTGGAAAAACTTGGTAATTGAAAAATAACGAACAACGGCTCATTAGCTGGATTGTTTGTTTCCATTCTGCCAGAGACTCGGCTAACTATTAGCATGCATTAAGCACCTCCAGGGTGCTATGGAATCGTGCTTGGAGCCCAGCCATGGGAGCCCTAGAAATGGAAGATGGAAGGAGAGGGTGGGGGAAGAATCAGGAGAGAAAGAAAGAAAGAAAGAAAGAAAGAAAGAAAGAAAGAAAGAAAGAAAGAAAGAAGGAAGGAAGGAAGGAAGGAAGGAAGGAAGGAAGGAAGGAAGGAAGGAAGGAAGGAAGGAAGGAAGGAAGGAAGAAAGAAGAAGAAAAAGAAAGAAAGAAAGAAAGAAAGAAAGAAAGAAAGAAAGAAAGAAAGAAAGAAAGAAAGAAAGAAAGAAAGAAAGAAAATCATATTTTTAAGAAGAGACTGTTCAGTCATTTGTCTGAGATGGTATAGGTTTTCCTGCTTGAGCGGGGGGGCGGGGGGTGGGTGGGCTGGACTAGAAGACCTCCAAGGTCCCTTCCAGCTCTGCTCTATTCTATTTTAAAAGAAAGAAAAGAAAGAAAAGAAAAGAAGATCATATTTTTAAGAAGAGATTGGACAGTCCCTTGTCTGAGACGGGCTAGGTTCTCCTGCTTGAGTAGGGGGCTGGACTAGAAGACCTCCAAGGTCCCTTCAGGCTCTATTCTAAAACAAAGGAAAGAAAAGAAAGAAGGAAGGAAGGAAAGAAGGAAGGAAGGAAGGAAGGAAGGAAGGAAGGAAGGAAGGAAGGAAGGAAGGAAGGAGAACAGCTACTTTAGTGGAGTCTTTAGCAGGGCTCCAGTTGGGTGGAACGGAGGCTCCAGTCTGCTTGGAAAGAGGCTTGCTATCCTTGCCACTTTCAAAAGCTGACGAAACCCCCCCTTCGCCTCCTCCTTCCCTGCCGAGAGAGGCTGACCTATCCTCGCTCCTGGCCAGCAAAACAGCCGCCATTGTTTCCCCGGCAGGGCACTTCTGCCAGGATGGCTCTGGACCGGCTGGCAGGGGGCTTTGAGAGCACTTTCTTTGGGGGCACCCGTTACGCTCCAGATCTGGGGGAGGGTGGGGTTTTTTTTGGGGGGTGTGTGTGTTTCTTGCTATTGAATCGCCATGGCTCAGAGCCCAGATGTTTACAAAGGTTTTGAAAACAAAACCGGGGGGGGGGGAGGAAAAAAGGAGCTCTCCAAATGCATAATTGATTTTCTCCTTTCCCAATAAAGTTTAATTTTCCAAACCTCCCTTTGTTGGTGCAGAATTAAAAGATTTATGCAAGTTAAGCGGTGCAAAATGGAAAGCGGCCGGGCCCCGAGCAAAGGCTTAGAATTACTCAACCCGTAAATAACATAACGGGCACGAAAGGCGGGCAGGAGGGGGCACCGAGCTGGCACCTCTCCTCTCGCCCCTTTTCCCAGTCGCTCTTTTTAAGCAGAAGCGGATATCAGGAAATCCCAGGAAAACCAGATGGCGACTGAAGTCCGTTGCCCGTCCGCCCAGTCCGAGGGGAAGGTCCGGTCCGGCTGCAGGCGATTCCCGTCTGGGATCTAGAGGGAGGGGGGGAATCCCTCCCTGGCCGGTCTCTTTGGCGGAGGACCTTGGAGGTCTTCTAGTCCAGCCCCCTGCTCAAGCAGGAAAACCTATACCGTCTCAGACAGGTGACTGTCCAGCCTCTTCTTTAAAACCTCCAGTGATGGAGCACCCACAACTTCTGGAGGCAAGCTGTTCCACCGCTTGATTGTCCTCACTGTCAGGAAGTTTCTCCTTAATTAGTTCTGGTCTATGTTACCTGAAATTTCCTCCGCGCTACAAAATACTGCATCCTCCTTATGACCTTGACAGCCGCACGGTGGGTTTCTGTTAACCTGGGGGAGAAAATAAAGAAAGAAAGATTGCAGACCCTTTTAAAAAGTGTTTAAATTAAAAATAAATAAACCCCACCTTCCGAGAGTGTGGTTGTGCGTGGAGGTAATGTTTATCTGTGTCTATATCAACATCTGCATCATGTCTGCCTCCTTATGTTTTTTCTCATTTTAGGGCAGCATTTCCCAATTTCTCTTAGCGGAGTACTCCGAGTTCAGAGTCAAGACACCTTTGGATCATGGTGAAAATGTTTTAAGGTGAGAAGCAGAAGGAATTCTGCGCTCAGGATTCATGGCCCACTCTTTGGATGAACTGCCAGCCTAGACTTGAAGACTTGTGGACTTCAACTCCCAGAATTCCTCAGCCAGCCCTAATTTCTACATGGATTCACCGCAGAAGTATTTTCAGCTACCCAGGGCCATATCTACAAATATTAGCCCGCGTAATTAAAGGGTCGGTTTTACTTCTTTACAGAAGACTGTGTGCCCCAAATACTTGTTCAAACAAATACATTTATAGCAAAATACCTTCCTATGCAAACTAGAGAACAAGGTTCTCATTTACGGTAGGTCTGCTCAAAATAGGCAGCAGGGAAGTGAATTTAAGATGGGATTTAAAAGAGATAAAGCTTTCACCTTGAGCTGACGGATCTCAAATTAGCAAAGCCCTCTCCCCTTGCACAAATATTGGGGTTGAACCCTACAGCGAAGACAAGTCAAAGGCAATTTCTATCTCCGACGGGTGAAGTGTTTGGAATAGGACAGCATTTGTCACTGATGCATGGCCGTTGTGCAACCAAAGGTATAAATTAAATTACAATCCATGCTCCCATATCCAGGAAGAGAGCACCGGGTAATCATTTACGGGGCAAACCAATAAACATGACTAATTTCTAAAGCAAGGCCTCCTTAAGAAAAAAAAACCTGAGCAATGGAGAGGATTCTTAAAAGTCCTTTCGCCATTCTTTCTATTTAATCGGCTTGTAACCACATCCGAGCCCAATGTTTATGTCGCTGAGACACGGGTTAAGTGAGCTTTGCCCCATTTTAAGACTTGTTGTTAAGTGAACCGCTGCAGTTGTTAAGGTAATAACCAGTCTATGGTGACTCTAATTTCCCCCGTTGACTTCGCTTGTCAGAAGGTCGCCAAAGGGGATCATGTGACCCCGGGACAACTGCAACCGTCAGAAGCACACGCCAGTTGCCGAGCCTCTGAATTTCGATCACGTGACCACCGGGGATGCTGCAACGGTGGTAAGTGTGAAATAGAAGTCCTAAGTCACTTTTTTTTCAGTGCCATTGTAATTTTGAATGTTCATTAAATGGACTCTTGTGAGCTGAGGACCACCTGTGATATTTTTTCATCCACTCTGCCTGTCTAGCATAGGGCTTTAGTTACCCAGTCAGGAGCCCCACTTCATTTCACCTATTTATTTGAATTTATTAGCTGCCCAATTTTTGACTTTTTGTCTTGACTTCCCTTATGGTCACTGTCGCCAATGTGCCTTCACGTTACCATTTCCTGTTCAACATGGTGCAATGCAATGCAAGGCAATGCAAGGCAAGGCAAGGCAATGCAATGCAATGCAATGCAATGCAATACAATGCAATACAATACAATACAGCTAAATAGTAGCAACTGTGAGAGGGATCTCAGAATCCTAGTGGACAATCCCTTAAATAGAAGCCGGCCGTGTGCTGCAGCTTCCAAAACAGCCAACACAGTGCTAGGCTGCATCAACAGAGGGATAGAATCAAAGTCATATGAAGTGTTAATACCACTTTACAAGGCCTTCGCAAGGCTACACTTGGAATACAGCATCCGGTTTTGGTCACCACAATGTAAAAAAGATGTTGAGACTCTAGAAAGAGTGCAAAGAAGTGCAGAGAAGAGCAGCAAAGATGATTAGGGGACTGGAAGCTGAAATGGAGGAACGGTTGCTGGAATTGGGTATGTCTAGTTTAATGAAAAGAGGGACGCTAGGCTAGGATGCTGAGCTTGTCGATCAGAAGGTTGGCAGTTTGGCGGGTCGAATCCCGAGTGCCACGTAACAGAGTGAGCGCCTGTTACTCGTCCCAGCTTCTGCCAACCTAGCAGTTCGAAAGCAGGTAAAAATGCAAGTAGAAAAATAGGGACCACTACGGTGGGAAGGTAACAGCGTTCCGTGCGCCTTTGGCGTCTAGTCATGCCAGCCACATGACCACGGAGACGTCCTCGGACAAGCGCTGGCTCTTCGGCTTTGAAACGGAGATGAGCACCGGCCCCTAGAGTCGGAAACGACTAACACGCATGTGCGGGGGAATCTTTACCTTTACCTTTAGTTTAATGAAGGGAAGGACAAGGGGGGACAGGATAGCAGTGTTCCAGTATCTCAGGGGCTGCCCCAAAGAAGAGGGAGTCAAAGTCCACAAGTCTTAAAGTTGCCAAGGTTGAGGACTCCTGGGATAGACTATGAATGTACTTTTCAACAAATCCACAGGCTGATGACATGCTTACCTCAATCCCCTCAACTGACACCCTATACTCAATGTTCAGCAAGTGACCAGGAGTTGACTAACCCCCTCCTCCCCCCATGAAAGATATGAGCTTGAAGAGAAAGACTTTGGGGTGTAGGGTTCAAGGTCTTTGGGTGCAGTCTCACTCCAGTTTTTTGATCATCTTCAGACACTAGTTTGGGTAAGGATATTTTCATGGCACCTGAAGGGTTAGCCGGCATTCATCCTTCTGGATATTCTCTCTCTACCTTTAAGACTTCTCCTTTCCTAAATACTTTTGTACTCATGCAATCTTTGGGATGACTCCAAGCCTACCGACCCCTCCCTCCTGGAGTGTGAAGAGTGCCATTGTGGATACCAAACAATGAGTTTATTATTCCTGTAGCCAGTGAGGCAAGGAGAAAACAGATGAGTGGGATTTCCAGAAAGATCACGGAGTAAAATTCATTTTATCCAAGCCACAAGCAGAAGGAAGGATTCCAAAAGAAAGTAGCTTGCTTTAGTTTACAAGGAGGAAGTGATGTGACCCAAAACTATATTTATCCAGCCTCCAAGTCCATATGCTTTTCTTCTGCTGAACTTTGTCTAGTCTGCTGAAAAGAAGGAGTAGGGGCGACATGATAGCAGCGTTCCAATCTCTCAGGGGCTGCCCCGAAGAAGAGGGAGTCAAGCTATTCTCCAAAGCGCCCGAAGGCAGGACAAGAAGCCACGGATGGAAACTAACCAAGGAGAGAAGCAACCTAGAACTAAGGAGAAACTTCCTGACAGTGAGAACAATTAACCAGTGAAATAACCTGCCTCCAGAAGTTGTGGGTGCTCCATCACTGGAGGTTTTAAAGAAGAGATTGGACAACTTTTTGTCTGAAATGGTAAATGGAATTTTCCTCCAATGCGATTTTCCCATGTATTTTCCCAGGAAACATAGGGCAGGATAGAAAAGTAAGTGCCCTCCTAACCATACTCAAGCACTCCACATTTGTTGGCGATGTCCATTTTGCTCTATGAGTTCATGGGGACCTAACCCTAACCCTAAGTGGAATTTTCTTCCAATGGGATTTTCCCATGTATTTTCCCAGGAAACATAAGATACGGCAGGCTAGAAAAGTCAGTGCCCTCCTAACCATACTCAAGCACTCCAAATTTGTTGGCGATGTCCATTTTGCTCTTCGGGTTCATGGTGACCTAACCCTAACCCTATAAGGTTTCCTGCTTGAGCAGACAGTTGGACTAGAAGACCTCCAGGGTCCCTTCCAACTCTGTTATTCTGTTATTCCTCTCCGTCCTTTTTAAAACACCGTTCTTCTGAAGCTTACAACCAGTTATCTGAGTAACCAGCTCAGTGACGGCAGGCTTTGGTTTAGCAACTGGACTTCTGAATCCTGTCTCCTTTCTTCAGAAAGTGGATCTCAACTTCAGGTCCGTCTATAGGCCACCCCAACTGTAGGTCATGGCCCCTCTGCATTTCAGACCAGCTTTTAAAGCAATGATGTGGCTGGACACCAAGATAAATAAATAAACCACTAAACTTCGCCTTTCACATTAAATCATCCTTTAACCAAGGGAGGTTTCACTGGAATGGAGAGCAGAATGGCTGAGGTATTTTGAAAAGGTTGACTATGGCCCTCAGACTCTTCCCAACGCATCTGCAGAAGTGCAATTTTTTAAGAGAGGGAAAAGCATTAAGTAGATGCAAAGTGCTGAACTGTATTTTAATCTAGCAGTTTAATCTCTCTCTCTCTCTCTCTCTCTCTCTCTCTCTCTCTCTCTCTCTCTCTCTCTCTCTCTCTTGTAAACGAATGAGTTTGTATTTGGAGCTTACAGAAACTTATTAACAACAATTATGTCGCACAGAGAGAATTTTCACAATGCAGTAAACATTAAAGCAGTTCATCGTTGTGCTACAATGCTCTCGTAATTTAAATATTTTTAAAATTAAGCCTTTAATTTTTTTAAAAAAACAAAAAAAAAAAACAAAAAAAACACAAGAGAGTTGTTGAAGCAACCAAGTCGCACTACCTCCACCCCCAGAGCCTTAGCCTTGCCCTCTTGGAGCCTGGGATGGCTCTCCTGTCAATGGCCCAGGACACACATCCTTCAGGAGGGGAGTGCTCAGAATGGTGAGGAACCCTTAAGCCTAACATTGACCTTCATTTTCTCGAGCTGCCCTGTTATTTCTGCCTTGGACAGGCCTTCAGAATGGCAAATTTCTGCAGAACTGTAGACAGGAAAGAGTAATGCAAGCCATCATGTGGAATGCTCCTTATCTGGCCGGTTACTTGATTTATCTCTTTCAAGAGGCAGTAGACAAACCCACTGATCAAAATAGCTACAGAGCAGAGGAAATGAGGTCTGGAATTCTAGAGAGACACTTGAAGAATCTCATGAGGATGTTCATGCCCCTTTGTTCTCTGTGTTGAGGCCTAAACCTTTGACCTCTTCTTCTTCTTCTTCTTCTTCTTCTTCTTCTTCTTCTTCTTCTTCTTCTTCTTCTTCTTCTTCTTCTTCTTCTTCTTCTTCTTCTTCTTCTTCTTTCTTCTCCTTCTCCTCCTTCTCCTCCTCCTGATTCTTCTTCTTCTTCTTCTTCTTCTTCTTCTTCTTCTTCTTCTTCTTCTTCTTCTTCTTCTTCTTCTCCTGCTCCACCTCCTCTTTTCTCCTCTTCCTCCTCCTGATTCTTCTTCTTCTTCTTCTTCTTCTTCTTCTTCTTCTTCTTCTTCTTCTTCTTCTTCTTCTTCTTCTTCTTCTTCTTCTTCTTCTTCTTCTTCTTCTTCTTCTTCTTCTTCTTCTTCTTCTCTTCCACTTCCTCCTGCTCCACCTCCTCTTCTTTCCTCCTCCTCCTTCTGATTAGGCAGCCAGGTTTAAAAATGTTATCTTCATAAACAAGGATGCCCTGCAAACCTGAGGGACCTTTCTTTTTTATTCTCTTGCCAGGAGAGTGTCTGAGTGCAGTTGCGGTTTCTGATCTCCCTAAGCACTCAGCCCAGTGCAGAAGAAACAAGAAGATTTAACAAAGGAATCGGAAAATGAGAAACCTCTCATCCCAGAGTCTCTGGAGACGGTCTTTACAGCATAATTACAGATATTAGACGGCTCCATCAGCTCTGTCAGACACAAGGTTTTCTAATGAGCATGAAGGAGCATCAGGAAACTGTTAAAACCACCCTGATTATTAAAAGTGGAACCCTCAAATTTTGACACAGGACCAGGAAAGAGTTTATTAAAGAAAACAGCTTAGAGTTCAAAGGCTTTTACTTCTTTTTTTTTTTTTGCTTCAAAGGTAAGCACAAATCGAACCATTATACTAGCGATCATATTCAAACACTCCAGATTGGCTGGATGTTTCCATTAAAAACAATTAACAAAAATTCAATGCTTAGGTAGAAGAAAGGTATTCCAACTACCTGTACAACTTTGAAAATGGACATTTATTCTCAGACTTATAAAAATAACCAGATATTCTCCTTAGAGAATTCTCCTTAGAATATCTCACTGAATTCGGGAGCTCTGACCCGTTTAATTTGTCTACAGTATTTTCACAGCTTTGCACTGATCACCCAGGTGTCTGAGGGGGATTTTTCATGGGGACCCAGATGGTTGGGGGTCCTCAAGATGCTGAGGCTGTAAACCGCTTAGAGAGGGCTGTAAAACTCTGCGAAGCGCTGTATAAGTCTAAATGCTATTCCTATTACGTGTATGTTTTCCTCCAGGTAGGAAATTCAAAGGAACCAGATAGCAGGGGAATCATTAGCAGTCAACCTAATAAAGGGGCTTTCCATTCATTTTAATTAGTTAGTCAGATACGTTCTGAACTTGCATAAATAAAGATGAAAATACTTTAATCTAGCCAAAAAAAATTGTCTCTGTCTGAAATGTAATTGCACCCATAGTGGCACTCTTTCTACAAGTAGAGTCCCTTGTAGTAGAGGTCTTCTCAAGTTCCAAAGGGAGAGAGGTATCCATGGGTTGGAGACACAGCAATTCCTAATCATTGTTGTGACTGGCAGTGACTTTCCAAAAATCTCTTCTGTCCTCATGTTCGAAATTCGCACACTGAACCGGGATGCTCTCCATGTAAAGAATATGCTCTATGTGCCTCTGAATGCACTAACTGCAACAATACTGGTAGACCTAGGATCACAACTCAGCCCAAATTTTCCCTTCCAGTGTGAGACAGCTGCTCAGTGAGTTTTGCCCCGTTCTGCAACCTTCCTTGCCCACAGGTTGTTAAGCAAATCCCTGCAGTTGTTAAGTTAGTCGCATGTTTGTTAAGTGAAATGTAGCTTTCCCCTTGACGTTGCTTGTCAGACAGTCACAAAAGGGGGATCACGTGATCCCCCCAGGACGCTGCGACCGTCAGAAACACATGCAAGTTCCCAAGCGTCTGAGTTTTGACCAAGTGACCACAAGGATGCTGCAATGGTCAGAAGGGTGAAACACGGTCAAAAGTTACTTTGTGTGTGTGTGTGTGTGTGAAGGGAGGCTGTTGTAACTTTGAATGGTCACTAAATGAAGGTTTGTAATTCAAGGACTACAATTTCACCCTTTTGTAGTGCCATAAATTGGCACTGACTGAAACCATGCACAATACATAAAGTAAGAATTAGATTAGCCAATTTGATTTATCTATAATAACAACAACAACAACAACAACATTGACAAGTTTGCCATTAGTCAATTGCAAAAGGCGGCCTTACTAGGAACTGCTTCCATCCTGCGACGAGATCTGTAATACCATCAAACATCCACATCTGCCTATCCCAGGTCCTTGGTAAGGACTCGACAGGTAGACAAAAATGCCAAATCCAGTCTGAACATCTGGCTGACTGTGCGATGATCAATAATAATAATAATAATAATAATAATGTTGGAAGGGACCTTGGAGGTCATCTAGTCCAACCCCCTGCTTAGGCAGGAAACCCTGTACTATTTCTCTTCTTAAAAGCCTCCAGTGTTGGAGCATTCACAACTTCTGGAGGCAGGTTGTTCCACTGGTTAATTGTGCTTACTGTCAGGAAATTTCTCCTTAGTTCTAGGTTCATGTGTGACCCTTTGGGGTAGGAGTAAATATCCATAGCTAGGAAGGCAGAGGAAAATGATTGAGTTTCTATTCCTAGCAGCTGCCCTCCTCTGCACATTTATCCAGCAAGGCTACCCAGAGATGCTCAAGGAAAGGGCGCCGTAGCACCTTGCAAATCTCTGCTTAAATAAAGCGTCACAAAACAGCTTGATCCATCAAAGGAAGGATCAGAAAGAGTGCAGCCAAGCGCTAGGCGTCTTGCTCTCTGTGGCCGCGTGCTCTGGCTTAAGGACTCCGACGCCCGACGCCCGGGGTCTCTGCTTTCCCACTGCACGCCGAGTGTGTGCCTGGCGCATCCCACCCCCTGCACATCTGTGTGGCGGGAATAACAATTAACATTAAACAAGATAAAGGAAGGGAAGGGAGAGAAGCCGAGCAGACCGCGGTAAATTGCCCACCGCTTGTTTGAAGTCTCTTTGGCTGGTTCTGTCTCAGCTCCCCGTGGAGCAAAATGGAGCCTTTATGAATAGGGACTTTGGGGTCTTGAAAGCTAAATTGGTAAAAATGTGGAATGAATTGGAGGCTGCTTTTTTTAAAAAAAAAATCTTGGAAGAATAATAATTTAACATGAGCTTGTTTGTCTGACTCTGCTGTGCGCTTAGACCTTCTAGATGGAAACAAGTCGATTTGTAGGTGATTTACAAGAAGGTGATTTACAATACCTGGAGTATACTCACAATCCATCAAAACAATATTTTCAAACTCTGACAACTGAGCACGCCTTTTCCCTACACTGAAATTAAAACTGCTGGCACTTTGCGCTTCATCTTAAAAAATATTACTTTTGCAACATGTACTATGGAACACACGAAACTATCGGCATTATCAAGTAAATATGAGGCTGAGAACTGTTTTTGTTCCTCTAACTTGCAGTTGCAGCTTTACTAACAATGCATGAAAAATGGTCCTCTTACGCCAATAAACATGTTGTCCGTTCTGTTTTTAAAAGGCTCATTTCAATTTCTTTTTTCCTCCAGACTTAAAAATTCCTGAGGATAATTCTAAGAAGCCATGTCAAGCTTGGGCGATAGTCCGACTGGTCATTCCCTGTTGTGCACAAATGGATCAACGCTTGGTGGATCCAAAAAAAGCAGAACTCTGCACTTACGGGAAAATGTTAGGAAGGAAAAAAGAAATCTAAGAACAGCAGAATATTTTTTAATGTTTCACATTAAATGGTTGCATTAATCTCCTTCAGTTCCTCACTTCTACGGTATATGGAGAAGAACCAGGGCACCCCTGATGAGGATCATTTCTGCTGGTCCCCCTGCTAAAGGGCTGCCCCAAAGATGAGGGGGTCAAACTATTCTCCAAAGTGCCTGAAGGCAGGACAAGAAACAATGGATGGAAACTAACCGGGGAGAGAAGCAGCCTGGAATTAAGGAGAAATTTCCTGACAGAACAATCAACCAGTGGAATGGCTTGCCTTTAGAAGCAGTGGGTGCTCCATCACTGGAGGCTTTTAAAAGGAAATTGGACAGCCATTTGTCTGGAATAGCAAGGGGTTGGACTAGAAGACCTCAAGGTGCCTTCCAACTCTGCTATTCTGTTATCTTCTCTGCAGATATGAGGCGATCCTCATAAAAGCCGGTCAATCGAGCAGATTTTAAAACAGTCCTCCAGACCGTAGCATAGTGTGACCCCACTTATAGGAAACTGGAGAAAGGTCAGTTCCCTATCATCAAGGCATGGCCAAACCAGATGTGCATCCATGGTCAATGGCCAAGCTGAATAGAGAAATGCTAGCACGTTCAGAGTAACTGAGGCACCAGCACTGGCCCATAACTATGGTCAAGGGGTTGGTGAAAACTCTGCAACTGGCCGAAGAATCAACTATAGCACAAAGTATTATGTCAAAATTGATTATCCCAAGAGCTCCCAGAACATACACACTTGACACCACGAGAATCGCTGAGAGCGATTGCCCCATAACATTTCGATAGTGGCATTATGTGAATTGAGATGAACAGAATCTGGGACCCTAAACCAGGGGTAGGCAACCTGGGCTCTTTTATGACTCGTGGACTTCAACTCCCAGAATTCCTCAGCCAGCATGGCTCAGCTTGGAAACCTCTCCCTTTCCCCTCAGCGTAGCTGACTCAGGAATTCTGGGAGTTGAAGTCCACGAGTCATAAAGCGGCCTAGGCCTAGGCCACGGGTAGGCAACCTTGGCTCTTTTATGACTCGTAAACTTCAACTCCCAGAATTCCTGAGCTAGCATGGCTCAGCTTGGAAACCTCTCCCTTTCCCCTCAGCATAGCTGACTCAGGAATTCTGGGAGTTCAAGTCCACGAGTCATAAAGCGGCCTAGGCCTAGGCCAGGGGTAGGCAACCTTGGCTCTTTTATGACTCGTAAACTTCAACTCCCAGAATTCCTGAGCTAGCATGGCTCAGCTTGGAAACCTCTCCCTTTCCCCTCAGCATAGCTGACTCAGGAATTCTGGGAGTTCAAGTCCACGAGTCATAAAGCGGCCTAGGCCTAGGCCAGGGGTAGGCAACCTTGGCTCTTTTATGAGTCGTGGACTTCAACTCCCAGAATTCCTGAGTCATAAAAGAGCCAAGGTTGCCTATCCCTGCCCTAAACCATTTAAGTACCAGACAGCTTAATTCTAGGGGGGGCATGTTTTCAAAAATAATAAAATAGCTACACTTTAAAAAAAAAGATTTTTTTTTAAAAAGGTATAAGGATACATCATAGTTCTCTCTCAATAGGAGCCCAGCTCTGCCATAAACTTTGACCACGATGAAAGCAACCAACGATCCAATTAAACTGTTCAAAGGTCAGCTTCCCCCCCCCCCCCAGGATGGTTCTGAGTATGGAAGTCAAGAGTTTCTCAACCTTGGGAAACTTTTAAGATGGGTAGATTTTATCTTCCAAAGACGTTCTGCCAATTCTCCTCCTCCTTAATTCTTCTAACGGAGAGCAGAAGTCTTTAGAGCAGGGGTCTTCAAACTTGGCTCTTTGATGACTTGTGGACTTCAACTCCCAGAATTCCTCAGCCAGGCGTGCCTGGCTGAGGAATTCTGGGAGTTGAAGTCCACTATTCATAAAAGGGCCAAGTTTGGAGACCCCAGCTTTAGAGAAGAAATTTGGTGCGTAGGCCGTTGTATAGGCGCTGTTTTCATTTGATTCACTCGATCTCAGTATTTGTTTGGATTTTGAAAGGGGCTGTACGTTTCCTGGGGTCTCACTCTAAAACACAGCCACAGAACTCTAAAACAAACAAACTAATTAAAAAAAAGCAATCAAGCCACAGAAAAGGCAACTGACAGCAAATTCACTGGGTAATGGTGACTTCCAGACCTCTATTCTCAAAAATGTATTTTTGCGGCTCCTTTTGAAGAAAATGTTCTGAATGTCACCATCACACTTCTTCAGCAGATGCCGTACAAAATAACATTCACCGGTTCTAAAGTAAATCATTCATACTTTATGCTTTGAGGGAATAGAATAGAATAGAATAGAATAGAATAGAATAGAATAGAATAGAATAGAATAGAATAGAATAGAATAGAATAGAATAGAATAGAATAGAATAGAATAGAATAGAATAGAATAGAATAGAATAGAATAGAATAGAATAGAATGGAATGGAATGGAATGAAATGGAGTAGAGTAGAGTAGAGTAGAGAAGAGTAGAGTAGAGTAGAGTGGAATAGAACAGAATAGAATATAGGAATGAAGAATAGAGTAGAGTAGAGTAGAGTAGAGTAGAGTAGAGTAGAGTAGAATAGAACAGAATAGAATATAGGAATGAAGAATAGAATAGAATAGAGTAGAGTAGAGTAGAGTAGAGTAGAGTAGAGTAGAGTAGAGTAGAGTAGAGTAGAGAAGAGTAGAGTAGAGAAGAGTAGAACAGAACAGAATATAGGAATGAAGAATAGAATAGAAAGGAATGGGATGGGATGGGATGGGATGGGATGGGATGGAATAGAATAGAATAGAATAGAATAGAATAGAATAGAATAGAATAGAATAGAATAGAATAGAATAGAATAGAATAGAATAGAATAGAATAGAATAGAATGAGTTGGAAGGGTCATCTAGTCCAACCCCCCACCCCAGCAGGAGACCTACACCATTTCTGACAGATGGGAGTCCAGTCTACCAGTGTTAGTTTTCATATTCTAAAGCAGATGGTCAAAATGGGGAAACAGAACCAGTTTTGGGCATTTGCTCATTTATTCTCAGTTCCGCTCCTAAATATTTTCTCAAATATTCTGAAATCACCCATATTGACTGATTGATTTGGTTACTGCACTTATGAAACAACACTCAAGGCAACGTGCACACCTAATCCTCCCTCCTCCTCTTCCCCCCCATAACAACACCCCCGTCAGATTAATTGGGCTGAGAAGGGGGGGCTGGTTCAAGTCACCCGGCTGGTTTTCATGTCTAAGGTGGGATTTGAATTCACAATCTGCTTTCCAGCTTGGTTTCCTTAACTAACTCTAAATACCACTCTTACTATCTTATGGCTTCTTTCAAAAGAGAGAGAAGAAATAAAACTTAGGGGGGGGGAAAAGCACAGAAAGCTGAAAGCTAAGACAAATTTCTCTAAACTAGTTTTGCCCGGTGTCAAACGATTATTTGAAAATAACATCTATAATCGTGTTCCGCATATTTCCCAAGTCAGTGTTTTGCAATATTTCTCCCACCCAGGATAAACACATAAAACTCTGAAAGAATTGATGTAATATTCCCATGGGAAAGTCTGAACTCTGCAAAGTGGGGGGGGGGGAAGTACACTAACTGTGTGAAATCACAAACTAAATAACTGTTAACCAACCCCACACATTAGTATTGTGATTTCCCTAAAAAGTGGAAGAAAGACTTAGAACAGAGTATCTTTGATGAAGCTGCTATGGTCCTCGGAGAGTTATTTTTGTAGATGTGAAGTGTTTAAACAAACAGCATAGAACGCGTAATTGACTGTTCAGTCAGATTCACGTCTGGCAAATATTGTTGACTTTCTGCTCTTACAGCCTTCGTTACTTCTCAGCCAGTCTTCCCGACCCGTTTTATGATCCCTACTAGCAACGGAAGAATTCGCGCACCTGATCTTTGGGCACAGAATTAAATCTGATCCTCTAATAATTGGGTTAAATTGGGTGGATTCTTTATCACAACAAAATATTGTTGTGGAAATTGTGGGATGACACACAGGGAAACTTCCTATTGTTTCCCTTGTCCAACAGTCAATTAATTTTTGGGCTGTAAAGTTCTGGAGCAAAGAAAAATGGAAGCTACCTCATTAAAATCTAGATATGTGCATGCCAGCATATTGTTCTTTAGCAAATGCCAGTATTGTTAGAATCGGTTTGAAGCCCACTCCTCATTTTCTCAACCAGACTTACAGGAAATAAGAGAGACCCCCACTTTTCCTAAAGAGCCATATCCAAACTCTCTCCAACCCATGGAGGGGGTGTAACTTGATGCTACATCTATATTGTTCCTGCTTCACCTCCTAAACCAGATACGATGATGTCAAACGGTTGGATATTCTTGACGGGAGTCATTTTATTTTTCTTGAAACAAAACTGTAAAAGCAGTTCAGTTAAAGGGATTATAAATATGGACCTTTGATTTTGTTGTGTTCTGGGATCATTATTACCTAATGGCTGCTACGGTGAAATCCTACTTGTTGTGATTCAGGGTCAGCCTGTGGGTTCGGCAGTTGGGTCGGACGACTCAGAGGAGGAGGAGGAGGAGGGGGGTGTTGGAGAGGTTGCTGATGATGGCCTTGAGGCTCCGCAGAGCCCTCAGCCAGGCCCCTCCCACCTGGTCACGACGGAGACCCAGCTGTGTGAGCCTGACAGCGTGGATGAAGATGACCCACAGCTGGCCCTGTTCAAGGATGCCCGACGCAGGAGGCAGTCAATCAGGAGTAAACAGAGGAAGGCAATGGGGCACCTCGGAAGGAGGCAGAGAGAAGCCACGCCCTGAACTGTATAAAAGGGGAATGCGTGGGAGGGCTGGTTTGCTGAAGGCAACCGCTTGAAAAGCTCCTGTTTCATGGTTCGTGTTTGCTCTCTTTGCTCTGTTTTTATGTTAATAAATTTGGCAGGCTTAATTCCAGCCTCTTGCCTTCTTGTAAAAGGGGTTGTCCCTGCCTTTTCTGCAGGGCCGGTAGCAGGCTGGTACAGAACACTACTAGAGCAGGGGTGTCCCAATTTTGACCACTCTTCAGGCTTGTGGACGTCAACTCCCGGAACTGGAGGCTGTGGAATTCTGGGAGTTGAAGTCCACAAATCTTAACCCTACACTTCAGTGATGGAGAAGGCTCCACGGTTTCCAGCGTGAAGGGAAGGCTGATAGCTGAAGAGGTGGGGAGGAGGTGGGGAGTTACTTTCAGTGCCCAAAGAATTGATTGTCCCAATCGCAGTAGGCAGAACAAGAATAAATGAAAATGGAGAGAAGGAAGCCTACAGAGGGGTGGGATCATCTACTTCACTCCTCTGCTCAGCGCTGAAGCCACTGAATTGACCTCCAATGGTGAAGGAGAAGTCACTCAATGTCCAAGGCACCATGATGACTCCTTTAGAGAGGCTGAAGCACAGCCTGAATTTGCAGTTAGTCATTCAAGCAGAAAAGACAAACTGCATCCTGAAGAAGTAACTGTCAATTTTACGTATTTTTTCCAGTGGTAGACACCATCATGATGTTAAGGAACATCCAGAGGAGCTACAGCTTTTCCTTGTTCTGGCTGTCCTGTGACAATTGAAAATAAAGCTTGAAGGAGAAAGCCAGAATCTTTATCAATCCTCTGTGTTGACGGTGTGGTTTACTCTTATGATTGATTCCAGCTTGTCCCTGGAATCGTTATAGACGAAGGCATGACTTTTCAGAAAATAAGTTGGGAAGCTGACCGCTTTGCTCTTAATGACCGTAAATCTATCTTTAATTAATTCCACACAGTAAGTGCAAGAAAAAAAAAAGAAAAGTTAACTCGGGGCAGGAGAAGAAGTAACAGGTGAAAAGATCATTGAAAAGATCCAACCTAGAAATGAAGATAAATTTCCTGACAGGGAGAACAATTAAGCAGTGGAACAGCTGGCCTCCAGATGTTGTGGGTGCTCCGTCACTAAAGGTTTTCAAGAAGAGACTGGACAGTCATTTGTCTGGAATGGTACAGGGTCTCCTGCTGGAGCAGAGGGCTGGACTAGAAGACCTCCAAGGTCCCTTCCAGCTCAGTTAGCTGTCCATTATGCAGGGCTGTCAATTCCATTCAATCCCAGCGCAGAGTTAAGGTTGCAACTAACCGGAAGCTCTCTTGTGTTGTGACCATAGCAGGAAAAACAGAGGTTTAGTTAAACGAACACAGGCTAAGACACTAATCATCCAGTTTCAGCAATATAATTAGGTCATCTCTATGCTATGTTCATTGCTTTCCCATTCCGGGACAGACGCCTTACCTCAGCAGACACCAGGGTGGAAAAACTAAGCCTGTGGCAATACAGTTGCCGTACAGAATGTAACTTCTGTTAGTCTTCTGCTCACAATGGTTGCTGCATGCCTCCCGCTCAAGGACAGAAGGTTAAAACAACAAATTAGAACAAGCTAGACACAGAGAGAATGGAGGACGGAGTGGAGTCCTGGCCACAAATTGTTTAGCCGGGCCATTTCCAATCGGTCTGCTGTGAGAAAACCCGTTAGCTGTGTCGTGAGAAATATCTCCATTAAACAATTAAACACTTCCTTTGATCCTCGATGAAGTGACCTTCAAGTGGGACCTGCCCACTGCTTTTAATCAACTTTTTTTAAAAAAAAAAAAGAGAGAGAGAGAGAGAAAAAAAAGAAATCCAGCTAGATGGGGGCGATTTCCCCATCCCCTCTCTCCCTGCCAATGGACGAAGTTGCCAGGATGACTCCTTTCTGCCGTCAATTATCATGTTGTGTCTCGATGCCTTTGGTGAAAAGCCGGATAATGCAACATGTGGGAACAAGCCATCATCTCACTGCTTGGTTTTACAGGGCAGATAAAAGCGGTGGTTATATAGATAAAGGGTTCTTTCAAAGAGATGCTATAGAGCTTTCCCCCCCCCCCCCAATCTTCTGAACCACTTCTAAATTGGAAGCTCTGGTTCAGATCCAACAAAGTCTTTTCTGGAGAGATTTGATATGCTTTGGGGATGTTCGGAGAGACCTTGGCCAAAGAACTTGACTAAGATGTGTTCTTCTCTTCTTTTCCAAGATGTAGTCAAGGTTTCCCTCAGCTGCAGTCCAGCATAAAATGCCGAGTCTGAAGCATGCTGGAACTTATAAGCTTGGGTCATTCAACTGAGGAGAAACTTCCTGACAATTAGGACAATTAACCAGTGGAACCACCTGCCTCCAGAAGCTGTGAATGCTCCAACACTGGAGGTTCTCAAGAAGAGGCTGGACAGCCGTTTGTCCATGGTTTAGGCCCTAAACCATGACTTCAGGTCTTTCAAAAGGGTCTTTAGAGAGTCAAGGTGGGGCCAATCTTATTTTCACCAGGATGATGGGACACATCAAGGCTCTCCAAACTTGGCAACTTTAAGACTTCTGTGGACTTCAACTCCCAGAATTCCTCAGCCTCCAATTCTGGGAGCTGAAGTCCACAAGTCTTAAAGTTGCCATGTTTAGAGCCCTCCATTTCACATGTTGTTGTTGTTGTTGTTGTTAGTTGCGAAGTCGTGTCCGACCCATCGCGACCCTATGGACAATGTTCCTCCAGGCCTTCCTGTCCTCTACTATCTTCTGGAGTCCATTTCACATGAATGACTGTCAAATTTATCCGGGGGGGGGCAGGCAGAGAAATTAGAGGAACCACTCTCAAATTCTCCAATGGGTTATCTTTTTCTTGTTTGAGGGTGGGGCTCATCTTAGCAATGGCAGCAGCTGAAATGTTCACCCTACTTTTCCCAACAAGGCTGTTGGCTTCTTAAACCTCTAGGCCAGGGCTAGGCAACCTGGGCTCTTTTATGACTCGTGGACTTCAACTCCCAGAATTCCTGAGCCAGCATGGGGGAACTATGGCCCCTTCATGACTGCTGGACTTCGACTCCCAGAATTCCTGAGCCAGCCATTCTGAGGGGAAAGGGAGAGGTTGAGCCATGCTGGAATTCTGGGAGTTGAAGTCCACGAGTCATAAAAAGAGCCAAGGTTTGCCTAGCCCTGGCCTAGAATTAAGTCCATTCCAGAAGAATTGCAGTGAGGATGCCCATGGAAAATACGGGGAGAAAACTCTGCAAAAAGAGACAGGTAGTCCTCAACGAACAACAGTCCCATTTAGTGACTGTTCAAAGTTACAGCGGTACTGAAAAAAAGTGACTTGTGACCATTTTTCACACGTGACCCTCGTAGCATTCCCCACGGTCACATGATCAAAATTCAAACGCTTGGCAACTGACTCCTATTTACGACGGTCGCAGTGTCCTGGGTGTGTGTGTGTGTGTGTGTGTGTGTGTGTGTGACATGATCCCTTTTTGCGACCTTCTGACAAGCAAAGTCAAGGGGGAAAGCCGGGTTAACTTAACAGCCGTGTTACTAACTGAACAGCCGCAACGATTCATTTATAAACGGTCGCAGGAAAGGTGGTACAATGGGGCAAATCTCACTTAACAAATGTCTCACTTAACCACAGAAATTTGGGGCACGATTGTGCTCGTAAGAGAACAGAAAATTCAAAACCAAAGAAAGGCCTTTGAGAAAAGTGACTTGGATGAAAATCGGGCACAAGTGGTGTTACAACGTGCAGCGTTTCTGGGTAACGTTTCACAAAGAATAATTGTGACACAACAAGTATGCAATGAGAACAGGCCTACCAGATGCTTTTGGGGGGGGGGTCACCCTAGTAACCGGACACCAACCGAGCTGTAACAGGTGTTGGGTAGTCAATTTTGTGATCGCACAAATTTCTCTGAAAGGCAGCTGAGAAACTTCAAGGGAGCCAAATGGCGGATTTCAGAATTACTTCAACATGGGAGCAAAATATTTTCAATTGAATGCTACCAGCCACTCAGAAACACGGTGGGCGGCAAATAAATCAAATAAATAATTACGTCCTCCCTCTTAAGTTCCAAAGTGAATTTGCTTTGGGTACTCTTCTGTGTCTTTGTCCTTTGCAAGTATTTGGTTACCTGTTCAATCACTTATAATGTTGGCCCCTAGGACAGTTAATTCATCTTCCGCAGCATCTGAATATTTCTCTTCTATACAGAAAGGTTAAAAGAATTAAGTGCACAGGTGCTGCCTTTCGGTCTGCCTCTGTTTATGACGGGCTTTAGAATTTCATTCAGGACTGT
>NW_027673348.1:0-24101 GCF_964194415.1 Vipera berus
CTACAGGGATGTATTTGCACAATGAATGAGCCTCAGCTTTTTTTGTTTTTCATTCCAATTGGAACTGTTAGACTGTTAATAATTTCAGCAGTGTATTTTATCACAGGTATGGCCCAAGTACTGATGATTTTGAAGGTGTTTCCACAATTCATTTTTGTCTTTTAGCCATTGTTTTCAGTCTTTAGATGTATACTTTACCCATCCCAGTGTTAATTTGCCCATGCTTGATGTCATCCAACTATAAAATGTCCAGATGCGTATAGCTTTCTTCCGGATGGCTCCTAATGGTTTGGCCATTAGGCATTTCAATTCCACTACTGTTCATGACTTTACCCCACTTTATTACTACTGTAGCACATTTCTCTGGACCAAATTCCATTGCTATATATCAGAATTAAAACTTTTTACAGCATTATCAATGACTGGATTTTGATTTCTGATTATTTTTACATACACAATAGCGTGAAATCACAGCTGTAAATTCTTTAGCTGGTGTTGGCTGTGGGAAGAATGTATTATTATTTAAATAATACATATTATATAGTAATTTTAGATACGCAGATAATATTGTACGTATTACATTATAACGGATTATATGTAATGTAATAAATAGCAATTTAATGTTGTTGTTGATCACACAGCCTAATGTTTCATCTGGATTTGGCATTTTTGTCCACCTATTGATTTCCCCCCCCCCAAAAGGACCTGAGATAGACAGGGGTTGTTTACTAATATTAAAGGTATTACTGCAACATGTAAACTGTTTCGAGTAATGCTATATTTACAATCGACTGATGGTGATTTGTCAATTGTGAAGGTGTTCAAGTAGTTCTTCAGATGTTTTGGAATGGCACAGAAGATGCTGTTACTATTGTACTACTTTTGCTTTCTTTTGCAACAGTCATTCTAGTTGCAGGTCTTTGTGTTTTGTGATTTTCTTCCATTCTTTCTCTTCTCTTCTGCTATCTCCAGGTATTACAATGTCCGCTAACCAGACTTCTTGTCTTTCAACAATTGTTAAGTCTGGAGTGTTATAGTCAAATCCTTGTCTGTCTGAATTCTAAAATCTCAGTGGACTTTAGTTTCTTCATTTTCTTTGTGTTTATTTTCACCTTTGTCTACCAGATCTTGTTTGTAGGCAAATGATATTTCTTTCAGATATTCCATTGCACTATTGTTGCTACTTTGTGACACCATTGTTTGTAATCAGTCTGTGTGATCTTCTTGCAGCAGCTAACTAGCTAACTTCAGCAAAATTCATTTGGACTACTGTAATGCTCTCTACGTGGGGCATTGCCCTTGAAGACCACTCGGAGGCTCCAACTGGTGCAGAATGCAGCTGCGCGAGTTGTGTTGGGAGTCTCCCGATACTCCCATGTTACACCTTTGCTCCGCGAGCTGCATTGGCTGCCGGTTGCCCTCCGGGTGAGATTCAAGGTGCTGGTAATGACCTACAAAGCCCTACATGGCATGGGTGTGGATTACCTACGGCAGCACCTGCTGCCGGCGTCAACCTCCCTCCGTCCAGTGCGCTCCCACAGAGAGGGCCTCCTCAGGGTGCCTCTGATCAGAGAATGTCGATTGGTGGCCCCCAGGGGGAGGGCATTCTCTGTGGGCACGCCAGACCTATGGAACTGCTTGCCGGTTGAGCTCCGGATGGCCCCTGACCTTCGCTCCTTCCGGCGGGATCTAAAAACCTATTTATTTGAGCAGTCCGGCCTGGTCTGATGGGTTTGGGGTTGGGTTTTTTAATATGGTTTAAACTATTGTATATATCGGGCATAAATTATTTAATTGTTTTTTAACTTTTGTACTTTGTTTTTTAATATTTATTGCCCTGTACACCGCCCTGAGTCCTTCGGGAGAAGGGCGGTATAAAAATTTAATAATAAATAAATAAATAAATAAATAAATAAAATGAAAAATTTGAACAGAGGTGGGTTTAGCTTACCTAATTGGGAATTATATTACCAGGCTGCAGTAATGTCATGGATGAGAGAATGGATTTTACTGAGGAATACTAGATTATTGACATTAGAGGGACATGATTTACAGTTGGGATGGCATGCATTCATATGGTATGGGAAAAATAGAATACACAGCTATTTCCAGAGACATTATATCAGGAATTCTTTATTGATGGTTTGGGAGAAAATAAAGAGGAAGCATTACTTGAGGATTCCAGATTGGCTCTCAACGATGGAAGCGTTAATACACCCCAATATGTTTAACATGGGGAACATTATAAGATATAAAGACCTACTAACAGATACGGGGAAGCTGAAAACCAAACAACAATTAGAGGAACAAGGAATAAAGATGGATTGGTACATGAGAACGCAAATATAATCTAGATATGAAAAAGATGCTAAAATAGATGGCTACTTTGTGACACCATTGTTTGTAATCAGTCTGTGTGATCTTCTTGCAGCAGCTAGCCAGGTGGTCAACTTCAGCTTCTTTGCTGAGGTGGCATTGGCTGCCTACTGTCTTCGCAATTCTGGATTTATATGCATTTGTTCTTAAGACATGGTCTTGTGCAGCCAGAATTAGCTCTTTCTTCAACTTTCTTGCTCTTAGTTAATGTCAGGTCTCGTTGTAATCTGTTTTGCCTGCTATGTTTTTTAATGTACTGGCCACGTAATGCTTTGTCTTGCCAGGTCCATTTTCTATTCTTTATTTGGTCTTTCTTGTAGGCCAGCTTGGTCTGTCCAGTCCTCAGTAAGCCTTCGTGATGTACTAGCTTCAGTGTATCTTCTTCACCGTCCATCAGATATTCTTCCTTTTCCCCATTTTATTTATTTATTTATTTATTTATTTATTTATTTATTTATTTATTTATTTATTTATTTATTTATTTTAATTCCATTTATATCCCGCCCTTCTCCGAAGACTCAGGGCGGCTTACAAGCTTAGCAATAGCCTTCATTCTATGTATATGCCTGCTTATTAGGGCTTTCACACACACACACACACCCCACAAGCAGCATTATTACAAAGTCAGCTTAATTGCCCCCAACAATCTGGGTCCTCATTTTATCTACCTCGGAAGGATGGAAGGCTGAGTCAACCTTGAGCCTGGTGGGACTCGAACCTGCACTAATTGCAGGCAGCTGGTGTTACTTAAGGAGGCATTAGCCCACTGCTCCACCAAGGCTCTAATTTTCTTCTTTAATTGTCTAGTGTGCTTGCAGGATTCCGTGTCCACCTATGCTCTTTGGTAATATATTGTGCCTTGGAGTCAGTGTTGATTTCTCACGGCTGCCAGGATTAGCCTCTGTGGTTTTCTTGCCAAGATTATTTTGGGGAATTTTTAACCTTTCCCTTCATAGGACTAAGGGAACATGACTGGCTGAAAGTCACCCGGATGGCTTCATGCCTAAAGCAGAACTAGAAATGCCATTCTCCTAGTAGTTCCTAGTCTGGGGCCTTAACCACGACACCAAACTGAGTCTTAGCAGCAATTCTTAAATTTCAGTAGCAAGCAGTAGCAATGTGCCCAGCTGATTGACAGCTTAAACTGAATATACACTCATTGCAAAGGTAGTTTGTTTTAAAAAAGAAGAAATACTTGGACAGCTCCCGGTGGTATCTGCAGGGTGATCAAAAAAATGAGAAATGGTGGTCAACACTAGAAGGATTGAAATCTCATCCATTTCGTAAAAGCCTTAAAATCACCTACTATCCATGCTTAAAGGGGAGAGAGCATTGTGCTGGTGGAACTTCCACCTTGCTTTTTTGATTATGCCCTATGAACACTGCCAGCTACTCATAAATCCAGCCCCTGTTTCTTGCTCTTATGCTGCTTAGCCCCCCCCCCTCCCCCCAAAAAAGGAGACTGAGGGAAAGGAATTCAACTTATGTAGTTGCTGTAATTAAACCTTGTCTTACTTTTTATATGCCTGGGTACAAAAATTAGAACATTCCTAAGGTTAGTAATAACAAGGGGGTAAATCACAAGAAATGTGCTTTATGTGCTGAGAGGTCTCATGAATCCACAAATCCCTTGTGACAGGTATGGTTCACAAGGCGCCAGATGTACTTTCAGTGCAAGCAGGGTAGGGTAGAAAAATGAAAAAGTAACCTTGCGACTTGTGCTGGCTTTACAACCTTCAGAGATCGGTAAAGCAAAGGAAGGTGAAGTAAGATTATAAACACAGTCAGTGTTTCACTTAACAAGGACTTCACTTAATGGCCAAGTTGCTGGTTCCAATTGTGGTGTCACTGAATATAGGCCAGCCATGGCAACAGGTCCTCTGGCTGTTTGCATTAAAGTGCCCTGGGGGTAAAGTGGTTACAATGCATTATTGCAGGCTAATTCAGCTCACCGCCAAGCTTTCAATCCTCACCGGCCTCAAGGCTGACTCAGCCTTCCATCCTTCTGAGGTCAGTAAAATGAAGACCCAGTTTGTTGGGGGAGATATGCTGACTCTGTAAACCACTTAGAGAGGGCTGTAAAGCACTGTGAAGCGGCATATAAGTCTAAGCGCTATTGCTATTCGTAAGAATGCATTCTGGGCTGCTAAGTCATTTAGTGGCCTTTGGAAAATAGCAAGGAAGCTCTGTCATTACCGGTCTCCACAGAATGTTCAACTTCCAGTCCCATCAGCTTTTGAAGCTGGAAGGAAGATACCACCCTTTCCTCTTCATGTTCAGGCAAAATAAATCATTAAATAAAAGTTTTAAATTGATTCTTCACTTATCACAGCATTGCTTTGCCATCCATTCTTTGTTAATTGGGCTGTTTGAAAAGAGATTACCTTGGGAGATTATAGCTTCCCACCAAATATTCAGGTGTTGTTCATGACTAATTCCAAGATACTCTGTACTCTCTACTTAAGAGTATCCCACAGAGTCCCATCCCAGTGTATGCTACCTTTCAGAGACACTTATTCTTTTGAATAATTTACTGATTCCACCTCAGGCTCTTGATATTTTTAGAGCTTGAATTTTCTATTCTTGAGTGTCTCCTTAAACAGTGACAAACCTACAATGAATACCTTCCAGGAAACCTTAAAATAGAACAATGGCAGCATAATATTACTTCTAACTCTCTTTGGATCTGACACTCCCCAAAGAGGGCTAAAAACAGCTGAAAATTGACAGCTATGCTATTCGTTGAAGCAACATGTTTGCTGTCTTTTATCCAATAGCTAGCTGAATATTAATGAGGACCAAGAGACTAAAGTTAATCTTTATTAAAATGCTATTGTATATACACATATGCATACATATTTAAATATATATATATATATATATATATATATATATATATATATATATATATATATATATATATATATGAAAGCAAGATTAATATTTGATTTAAGTTTGAAGTCTGTTTGAATTCACTCCCCTGTGTTCAATACGTTACAAGGTGAAAGTCCTTTAAAGTACTTCTTTGGGTAGTAAATTCAGCATATGGCTTAATTTGTATATTTAATGAGATCTCCAAGGGCATTAACTATTTGTCAGTTGTCAAAGGAGTGGTGAAAAATATTGCTGCTAAACCCAAGCATACATTGTTAATGCTGAACAGCTGTTTCTTTATTCTGGGAGAAATATTTTTGGGAGAAACTACTGTGGTATGTAATTATACATAGACATAACTCATCACAAAAACAGACATACCTGAACTTCTGATCTACAGTAAAAGAATTAATAAATAAATAATATGGCATTTTGAAATAATATTCATTTTGACTGTGTCCTTTCTAGTTTAGATGTCACGCTGAAGAGCAGATACAGTTCATTGATATGTTCCCTCCTTATAATATTTTAAGAAGCTATTTACACATATTATTTTTTTCCCTCTGGCAATATATGATATTTGACTGCAGAATACAAAAGAGTGAAATTCCTTCTGGCCTCCAGTCAAAATTTATGACAAAGTACCAAGTGGATAGAAGCAGTATCACATATCTCTTAGGTCAGGGGTGTCACACTGCCAGCCCGTGGGCTGGAGCGTCACGGAGAAACCGCGCCCATACCATTTTCGGCAATGGGAAAAAGTTCAGATACGTCGCGCGACGTCACGTGATGTTGCAAGTTTGACATGCCTGTCTTAGGTGATGAAATCTCATGATATCGGTTAAGAAATATTGAAATATCATTGATTTCATAAAATATAAGGCTAAAGATGATATAGGATTCAAGTAGAGATTTAAAAAAGAACTCTACCATGTTAAGAATGGATTTGGGGGTCTTCATTTCCAATGGATTTATGATTGAACAAATGATGGGACAAACATTAGTTAATAATAAAAGTCCAACTAATATTACTTGCTTTTAAGAAAAGCAAAAATCTATATACTCCTTTCTTAAGCAATTCCAGAAAATGCCACGGAAAAATCTCTAGTCCCGCTGAAACTATTTTTTTTTAATTTTGAAGAAATACAAATTAAACACTTTAGCTATGTTGTACATTTTAAAATGCAACTACAGTGCTCCTTATTTATCTTGTTTTGCAAATTTATTTATGGATTTGTTTTTGAAAAAAAATATATTGGAAAAAATTACTAATCAGAAATTTACCCACAGGTTGCATTGCTAAGAAGAGTAAACATAACTTCGTTTCTGGTGGGTTTTATTTTTTTTTAAATAAAAATAATTACATGTTTTACATTAAAAGATCTTTCTATTACATAACAGAGAGCCAGCAAAGAACATTTGGTATGTCAGTAACTTCCCATTATAACAAATAATATTTGCTGCACCCCTGACAAAATCCAGAATTCTACATTTATTGATAAATTCAAAAAATCTCAGTATAGAATTCAACATCATACTGTTATACTTATATTTAATACTCTTTCTAAACCATATTAAGGAATACAGAGATGTTTAACCAAAACAGGATAATAGTGGACAAGCCTGTATCATAAATGTACTGTTCTCTCCATCATTTTATCTGTCCTCCTAATAATATTAGCAGCCAGTATGCTCCAAACATTACTTGAGCAGTCCAAAACTATGAAAAACAATATCTTGTGAATAACTCTAATCTTAAAGTCATGAGAAAACTTTAAAATTTTAACCATCAACTTGTTAATATAGGACATTCCAATTTGTTTCAAAATGTCATAATGGATAGTTTAATTTAATAATCTATAAAAATGCTATTGATTTGGAATCCTCTGAAATATATTTTATTTCAGCAGTTCTGAAGGGCAACCAAGGCATTTAGGCCAAATTGCACAGTGAGAAAATGTTGTGTTTTATGGCCAATCCACAGTTTTAATCCATCCAGAATCATAATAATATGATAATCACAGATGGTTTAATATCACAGATGGTTTAAAAATATGATTAGCAATAATCTTATCTAAAGTATTACTACACCTTTAGTTCAAGAATAATAATATTAAAGAAAGAAATGCAATGTTCAAACTGGGCTTGTCTCTAACTGAACATATATCATAGGAATAACAGGAGAAAATTATCTTCTTGTATTTTTGTGAAAATAGGTTAACAGGCAAATTCTGTTTAGCACTATCAATCAAGCCACAATGCTTAAATATTTAATGTCTCTTACGGGGGAAAAAAATGTCCAGGCAGCATTTTTTGTCAAATAAATCAAAATGAAAAGAAAGGGAAATAGGCCAATTGAATGGATATAAATTTACAATGGAATCACAAGGAATGAAGTATACAAAAAAATACAAATAAAAATGGGTTAGGTACATTAGAATACATACCCAATTCATTGTTTATAAGCTTTTAATACATTCAAGAGCAGGTTGGTTTCAGTTAGTATTTACTTATTGATTTATAATAAAAACTAAGCAATTAAGGATGATTTTTTTAAAAAAAAACTCCTTAGTTTTTTTTATTGAAAAGTTTTATCATACATTTTGTCTTTAACAATCCCCCCTAGCCCTCCCCTATCCCTCCCTCCCTACCCCTCCCCCCCTCCCCCCCCCCGACTTCCCAGAGCTAAGTACAAGGTATAAAAAACCAAAAAAACCAAACGTAGACATTCATATGCTAACAACCATAAACTCTGAAATCCATCTCTCTCTAGCTCATATAGGGTAATTACAAACACTATTAATATAAGATATATAAAAAAAAGGAAAAGAGAAAAAAAGAGGAGAAAAAAAAGGAAGACTTATTCAAATGCTACATGAAACTTCTTAGTCCCATATTTGTTCTGGATATACTCAATCCATTTTCTCCACTCCATAACATAACGTTCTTGCGAGTGATCTTTCAAATAAGCCGAGATCTTTGCCATCTCTGCCAGGTCAGAAAACTTTAAAGTCCATTCTTCTACAGTCGGCAGTTCCTCCTTCTTCCAATATTGGCCTATTAAGAGTCTTGCTGCCGTAATTAAATTCAACATCAGCTTAGTGTCCACAACCGTAGCATCTGTAATTATACCCAACAAAAAAAGTTGTGGACAAAACTTTATCCTTTGCTTGAAAATCTTCTGCATGTTCCACCAAATTTTTATCCAAAAGGCCTTAACCTTTTTACAAGTCCACCATATATGAAAATATGTTGCATCTTCTTCACCACACCTCCAGCATTTAGGCTGATAGTTCGGATACATACTTGCCAGCTTTTTAGGATCTAAATGCCATCTGTAAAACATTTTATAAAAATTTTCTCTTAAATTTTGAGCTTGTGTAAATTTTACGTTCCTCACCCAAACCCTTTCCCATGTGTCCATTGTAATAACTTCTTGGATATTTTGGGCCCATTTAATCATACAATCCTTAACGAGTTCTGTTTCTGAGTCAATTTCTATCAAGGCAAGATATATCCGTTTAATATGTGCTGGACCCTGATTTCTGATTTGCTTTATCAGATTTTCATCAGTCATTGTAAAACCATTTTTCTGATCTTCTTTCCACCTGGCCCGTAGCTGAGTATATTGAAACCAAGTCTGAACAATCTTCTCATTTCGCAAGAGACTATATGGTTTCAAACACCAGACATTTCTTTCCAAGCTTAGAATCTCCTTGTACGTAATCACATCGTGTTTGAAACCAGCATGTATATTTTCTATTGCGTGTTTTGGGATTGCCCACAATGGTATCTTACAATCTAATTTATGTCTGTACTTCTTCCAAACCCTCAACAATGCCTGTCTTAAAATATGCACTCTAAAGACATTATCTACCTTCTTATCATACAACAAATATGCATGCCAGCCAAACAACAAGTCATGGCCCTCAAGATGTAATTGTGTCAAATTGATCCAATCACTTATTCCTGCTAAAGCAGCAGCTTCATAATATAATTTAAAATTAGGCATTTTAAGACCACCTCTTTCACGAGTATCCTGTATTATCTTTAGTTTAACTCGTGGCCTTTTCCCTGCCCATACAAATTTATTGATACCGCGCTGCCATTCCTCCAAGTTAGAATCTTTCTTAAGAACCGGTATCATTTGAAATAAAAATAAGAATTTAGGCAGGACATTCATTTTCACTGCTGCGATTCGCCCCAACAAAGACAATTGCAATTTTTCCCAACTCTCCATTTCTTTTTGGATTTTCCCCCATAATTTTTCATAGTTATTTTTATATAACTTTGTATTAGAGGGCGACAAAAGCACCCCCAAATATTTAATTTAATTTAATTTAATATTTGCATTTGTATACCGCCCTTTCCCTGAGGACTCAGGGCGGTTTACAGGGAATTAAAAATCAAAGCATACAAAAGTTAAGACCAATTTAAAAAGCATTAAATTCACCCTGTACATTAAAACCCCAGTTAAAATTTTCCCCTCAGCCTGGGCCCGAGAGCTCAAAGAGCCAGGTCTTCAGGCCCCGGCGGAATGATCGAAGGTCGGGAGCAGTCCTCAGCTCTACTGGCAGCTGGTTCCAGAGGGCAGGCGCTCCCACTGAGAAGGCCCTATCCCTGGGTGTCACCCGCCGGCAATCTCTCACCGGCGGAACCCTGAGCAGACCCTCCCTGTGGGAGCGCACTGGGCGAAGGGCGTTTGATGCCGGCAGCAGGTGTTCCCTCAAATAACCCGGACCCAGGCCATGTAGGGCTTTATAGGTGATAACCAGCACCTTGAATTTCACCCGGAGGGCAACCGGAAGCCAATGCAGCTCGCGGAGTAGAGGTGTTACATGGGAGTATCGGGAAACCCCCATTACAACTCGCGCGGCCGCATTCTGCACCAGTTGAAGCCTCCGAGTGGTCTTCAAGGGCAGCCCCATGTAGAGAGCGTTACAGTAGTCCAAACGGGAGGTCACAAGCGCATGAGTGACTGTGCGTAGGGCGTCTCGGTCCAGATAGGGACGCAACTGGCGCACCAGGCGAACCTGTGCAAAAGCCCCCCTGGTCACGGCTCCTATGTGATCTTCAAAATTGAGCCGTGAATCCAGGAGGACGCCCAAATTGCGAGCCCTATCAACGGGGGGTAACACCTCACCCCCCATCATTAGAGGTGGAATAACTTGGCTAACCCGAGACGCCGATATGCACAGCCACTCAGTCTTGGCGGGATTGAGACGAAGCCTGTTTCTCCCCATCCAGACCTGGACCGCCTCCAGGCACCGGGACATCACGGAGAGGGCATCACTGGGTTGGTTCGGGGTGGAAAGAAAAAGTTGGGTATCATCAGCGTACTGGTGATACCCCACCCCAAAACCACGAATGATCTCACCCAGCGGCTTCATGTAGATGTTGAACAGGAGGGGCGAGAGAACCGACCCCTGAGGGACTCCACAAATGAGAGACCTCGGGGCGGATCTCTGCCCTCCTGTCAACACCGACTGCGAGCGGCCCTGGAGGTAGGAGGAGAACCACCGTAGGACGGTGCCTCCCACTCCCAACCCCCTGAGACGCCGCAGCAGGATACCATGGTCGATGGTATCGAAAGCCGCTGAGAGATCTAATAGGACCAGGACAGAGGAGCAACCCCTGTCCCTAGCCCTCCAGAGATCATTCACCAGCGCGACCAATGCCGTCTCCGTGCTGTGTCCGGGCCTGAAGCCCGATTGGTACGGGTCCAGATAATCAGTTTCCTCCAGGAACAGAGGGAGCTGATGCGCCACCACACTCTCAACAACCTTCGCCAGAAAGCGAAGGTTGGAGACTGGACGATAGTTGTTTAAAACAGCCGGGTCCAAAGCAGGCTTCTTGAGGAGGGGTCTCACCACCGCCTCCTTCAAGGCGGCAGGGAAGACACCCTCCTTCAAAGAAGCAGTTATCACTGCATGGAACCAGCCTCGTGTTCCCTCCCGAGCCGCATAAGCTAGCCAGGAGGGGCACGGATCCAACAAACAGGTGGTGGAGCTCAGTCTCCCCATGATCCTGTCCACATCATCAGGGGAAACAGGGTCGAACTCAGTCCAGATAGCGTGCTCAAGACCGCCTGATTCCTCCACATCAGACTCTGCCCAGTCAGAGTCCAAGCCGGTCCGGATCCGAGCGATTTTGTCCGTCAGATGATGACTAAACTCCTCGGCTCGTCCCTGCAAGGGATCCTCCCTCACCCTTTTAACAATCTCAAATCCAGTTAATCCTTCTAAGAGAGCCTTTTGCGAAGCTGTCATATTTTTGGCCAGAATTTTAGTTTTTTGTGTATTAACTTTAAATCCAGAAACCTTCCCATACTGTATTATTATCTCCATCAGGTCCACAACAGAGTTCTCCGGCTGGGTCACTGTAACAACCAGATCGTCTGTGAACGCTCTCAATCTATAATCCTGATCTCTAATTTGTATACCCTTAATTTTTTCCGAATTCCGTATTTTAACCAACAATATCTCCAATGTTAGTACAAATAACAAGGGCGATAACGGACACCCTTGCCTTGTGCCCTTCTCAATATTACATGCTTCTGTCAGGCTATTATTAACTATTATTTGGGCAGTTTGTTTTTGATATAATGCCCTAATTGGTTGCAAAAAATTATCCCCAAAATTCATTTTATCCAAGACTTTCATCAAAAATTGCCAATTCAATTGATCAAAAGCTTTTTCAGCATCTAAAAAAATTAGCGCCGCAGGGATCTGGTTATTCCTTTCCAAAAACTCTAACACATCAACTATATGCCTCACATTATTTTTCATTTGCCTACCACTAATAAACCCCGTTTGGTCCCCATGAATCGTCTGTTGCAGAACCCTCATCAATCTATTAGCCAACACCTTAGCAAATATCTTGTAGTCTGTATTTAAAAGCGATATCGGTCTATAATTTTTAACTTGAGTAGCATCTTGGTCTTCCTTCGGAATCAAAGAAATAAAAGCAGTTCTCCAAGACGGAGGCACCTTTCCCCCCCTCTGAATTGTCTGGAACAGTTCCTTTAACGGTTTTATCATCTCTAATTGTAAATTTTTGTAATAAGCCGCAGTCAAACCATCCGTGCCTGGCGCTTTGTCCACCTTCAATTCCTTAATTGCTATAAGAATTTCTTCTTCTGTTATCAATTGATTAATCCCCTCTTTTTGTTCTTGCGTAAGAACCGGGATGCTAGCATTCTCCAAATATACATCAATATCTTTTTCATTAATCTTCTCCTTAGCATATAATTTAGAATAAAAGTCCAGAAAGGCCTCCTTAATAAGATCCTGTTGAAACACAACCCTTCCCTTATGCTCAATTTTATCTATATTAGAAGCCCTTTGCTTTTTCCTCAGTCTATAAGCTAACCATCTACCTGGTTTATTAGCATTGCAAAAGGTGTTGTGCCTGGCAAACCGCAAATTGGTTGCCACTTGGTCAGCCATTAATTTATCATTGTCCTTTTAATAGCTTAATAACCTCCTTAGTCTTCACATCAGCTGGATTCAAAATCAAAGCCCTTTCTTTTTCCTTAATTTCATTCTCCAATTCTTTCCTCCTGGCTTCCAAAATACGTCTATGTTTATTGTTCATATATATCAACACCCCTCTCATATAGGCCTTGCTAGCATCCCAAACCATGTCCATAGAAGTGTCTTTGTTCATATTAATTTCAAAAAAATCCTTCATCCGCTGTTTACATTCTTCCACATTTCTCTGATTTCTAAACAAATTCTCATTTACGCGCCACGAGCGCCTATCTCTATTCTCCTTATTAATCTCTAGCCAGACTGGGCTGTGATCAGAAATAGTTCTTGCACATATCTTCACCTTTTTAATCCTTGAAAAAAAGTCATTAGTCAGCAAAATAAAATCGATCCTGGAGAAAGATTGATGTCTGTCAGAAAAAAAAGTATAATCCTTTTCATGCAAATGTATTTCACGCCAAATATCTCGCAGTTCCAAGTCATCCTTCATTTCAAAAAAGGATTTAGGCAGTCTAGCATGACTTGGAACGTGTTTAAAAGAACCAGCCTTATCCATCTGTACATCCAAAACACCATTCCAGTCCCCCATAAAAATAAACGATTTATAATCCAACTGAGTAAGCTTTGTGTGAAGTAAACTAAAAAAATCAGCTTGTTGTTGATTAGGAGCATATAATCCAACTAAAAGCGTCTTTTTACCTTCTAACAGCAACTCTATCATAACGTATCTTCCATGCTTATCTGCTTCAATTAAGTCCGCTGTTAAGGCACTTTTAACATAAACAACCACTCCATTTTTCTTATTCATTGCAGAAGCAACAAATTGCGTGCCCAACCTTAAGTTCAGTAAATACTTTTGGTCCATAGCCCTAATATGCGTTTCTTGCAAACATATAACATCTATCTTGAATTGTTTTAAATATTGAAAAACTTTCTTCCTCTTCTGTGGTGAATTTAGTCCATTAACGTTCCAGGTTAAGAATTTAGTCGCCATGCATGTCATCCCAAAGCTGTTGGAGCACATCTTTAATAGGCTCTCCTTTAGGCCGTGCTCCTCCCACTGCTTGGCTGTAAGTACGTTTTGGAAGTTCCATAGACTTCTGCTGATCTTGTTCTTTTATTTTTTTTGCTCGTTTTAAAGCAGCACGCGTCACCCTCTGCTCTCCAGGATCATCCAAAGAAGTTGTAGCTTGATCTCCTCCAGCACCATTCTCCTCTGTCTGTCCAGCTTCAGCCTCTTGAAGTTTTCCTTCTCCAGATCCCTTTGCAGCTTCCAGAAGTGATAGTGGGGTTGCTTTTAAAACATTGTTATAAAAATCCCGCGCCTGTGTCACAGTGACCAGACGGTACCTTTTGCCTTCATGCATCGCCACCAATCCAACTGGAATCTCCCATCTGAACCTTATATCACGTTGTTTGAGCTCTTGCACAAGAAATGCATAATCTTTTCTTCTCCTTAAAATCTTTGGAGGAATTTCTTTTAAAACCAAAACTTCTTGGTCAGCAATCACAACTTTAGTATCATAGGCAGCTTGAATAACTTCATCTCTAGTTTCCCTCTTTGCAAAATATACCACCACATCTCTAGGTAACTTTCTCTGTCTAGCAATCCATGAGTTAACACGGAACACTTTATCCATGCCTCCCTTTATTTCAGATGCTGGCTGACCCAACACTGCTTCCAGAGCTTCAGAAATCAGCTGCTTTAGATCTTCCTTAACATTTTCTTTTAAACCTCTGATTCTAACAGCATATTGCATCTGGTAATATTGAACTAGACACAGTTCTCTGTCCATTTTGTCTCTTAAATCTTCATTCTCCAATACCTTTGCTTCTAATATGGCATTCTTTTGAGTCAAGTCCTCCACTTTTTCATCCAGATCTTGCACACATTCAGCCACACTACGCACTGTAGACAAAATGTCTACCCTCATCGCACTGAACTTCTCCTCCATCCTCTCCTCCAATTTCTCCTCCATCTTTGCCAATTTATCACCCATTGATTCCAAAATTACCTGGGCATGTTTTTCAAGAGCATCTTGTAAGTCCTTCGATGTCAGTGCAGCGGGAGGAAGCAAAGCCTGCAATGATGTCTGTTGCACCGGAGAAGTTCCAGCACTCCGAAGAGTTTTTGGGGGAGGTTTAGCCGCCATCTTTTTACTTTCACTTGTGACGCACTTTCACTTTAAGTTTATAAAGTCCATTAAGCTAGAGAGCAAAAATAAAAGTCCTCTTCACCTTATCCTCCTGTACCGCTCTGCCTGCTCCTTTTATTCCATGGTCTTTCCTTCTGGCAGGGGTGGTCGCAAACGCCTGGCTCCGCTCCAGAAATCCCGGAGCGGAGACGCTGAACAGCTGGGAGCAACCCAGGCTACGGGGGAGTTCAATCCTTCAGCCGCCCAAGCTTTAAGCTCAGGCGGCCCCGGAGAACTCAACCCCTACCTGGGGCCTCTCCCCCTCCTCTTCTCCCGAGGAGGGGGCTTCAAATTCACCCGAACAGCTGATCGGCGCTGTTTCGGGTGAAAACAACACAGCTGAGCCGCGGGCAGCCCCTAAAGGCTGTCTCCGGCGCCGCGCTGCCACCGGAAGTCCCCTCAAAAAACTCCTTAGTTGAAGTAATTATTAATAGTTAACGAAAAGTGAAGAAATCAACATTCCCCCCCCCCAAAAAAAAAAAAAATTAACAGCCTAAACGTAGATCCCAAAGCCTAACAGTCATTTTGATTGAGCAGAATTTTGCTACATTCTTAGACATTTTGGATGAAAAGTCAGCGGTAAAAAAAAGCAAGTAACTTTGGTTAATTGTTCCCCTTCAGAAGGGGCGACGTGATCCCTGCACACCAAGGGATGATCAAGGGACAATTGAGTTAGACCTATGGGGAAGAGAGGATTAATTTATTCTCAAAGCACCGGAGGGCAGGACAAGAAGCAATGGCTCGCAGATTCTCAGAGAAAAATTCAACCTGGAACTAAGGAGGAATTTCTTGACAGTGAGAACAGTAGAACAGCTTACCTCCTTGAAACCATCAAGGTTTTCAAATAAAAAACAAACAAACAAACAATGAAGGACAAATATTTGTCTGGGATGGTAGAAGGACTACGGCCTTGGGCAGAGGCTTGGAATAGGCCGCTTCTAGTTCTATGATTAATATCATATTACTGATTCAATTGAAGTTCTACCTCAGCAACAGAAGCAGAAACATATCAGATAACAGATATTATTCTACCTTCCACCAGCAACACTGAAAATACAATAAGACATTAAACTTTCCTAGTGTTGGTGCTGTTCGGTGTGTAGCAGAAGCCATGCTGTAAGAAGAGTTAAGAGTTCCTGGAAGGGTTATTAAAAAAAGGTCTATGAGACAATAAGATGGCATATTAGATCTAACATTCTGTATATCCTTTCTTTCACAGTGCACATGGCTTTATCAATTTCAAGGGATGTTAGGAATGAGGCAGAAAAGCCACAAATGGACAAGTCACCGGCAGTATTCTTCTTTCAGATGAAAATGATCTCATCAGCAAAAGTGAGCTGGGCCAGTGATTCATCCTGGAGAATCTGTCTCAGCCAATATTCCAGGCAGTAGATTCTCACTCAGGCTGCTATACAGAGACATCCAAATTCTAACCGGAGAAAGACATTTGGATAAGTACAGGGGGACTCTCAACAGGATTCTAATTACTCTAGCTTGAATAGCTTCAAAATCAGGGTACAGACACTAAACAATAATAGGTCCAGCACCTTAGCATTATATACTTAAATAGCTGCAGGGAATGTTATGCTCCAATTGCAGCTAGCAAATCTAATTCTGGAATCTTTTTGAACTTGGGCCATAGCTCTCAAATATTCTGTGACCAGGAATTAGAAGCCAAAAAATAGATAACTCAATATTTAAATACTTTTTAGTTGCTCAATTTTTTTTAAAAAAAAATCACTTGTGTTGGTGATGTTTTTTTTTTTATGAAGATCAGCTTCAGTTTTAGAAAGGTTTATTCCTAGACCCTCAATTAGGCAATATTCAGCCAACTTCTAAAGGTTATGGTGGAAGCCAACTTGGGTCAGGGAAATAATTATCTTCAGCATAAAGGAGCATGGAAATTAATCTATGTTTAAGTGAAGAAGGAGAGGTCCTGCACAGTCCATTAACACAAATATATTAATGGAAGTGGGAGCAGAACTCAAGCACCTGTACCCTTGACATCATATTTAACTTCCCTAAGGGTATACCCATGAAGCATTATAATTAGTCATAGAATCAATCCATAATTGTATTCATTTATTTAAAACACTTATATATCCACCCAACGTATACCAAAATTTGGATGGCTCTCAATTAAGGATTAAAACAAATCAGTAATAAAACAACATAAAAACCCATGTTAAAACCGTAAAATATTAAAAGCAAAAAAACAAGGTAAATGTATGACATGCAGTCACCCCTTCTTATCCCAGAGCTTGGGGGAAATCCAGATTTCCAGTGGTTTTTGGAAGATTAGAATGGTAGAGGCCTACCAACTTCATGGGGAAGGGTGTTCCATAGAGTTGGGGCTTTCTAGTCGCATAAGGTGGGATTTGTTACAGCAAGGGACTATGAGTGGGCCAACCCTATCTAATCTGGTAGAATGGGCTGAGGTCTTTAGGGAAAGGTGGTTCCACATATAACCTGATCCTGTGCCACATGGGGCTTTGAAGGTGATAAGCAGCCTCTTGAATTGCATCTGGAAGGAAACTGGAAGTCGGCACAGCTTATGCAGCTTGTGCAACAAAGGATTTACATGGACCAACCGTAAGTCCGTGCACTGCCATATTTTGGATTATTTTTAACTTCCAGGTGGACTTCAAGGGCAGCCCCATATATAGCATAGAGAAGTAGTCCAATTCAGAGGTGACCAAGGCGTGAGTGACCATGAGAAAGGCCTACAGGACCTGGAAAAGGGTCAACTGGTGTACCAGATGAATTAGTGTAAAATCCCCTTAGCCGTGGCCGCCACTTGTTCCTTGAGCAGGAGCCATTAGTCCAGGAGGATCCCCAAATTGTCTATCATCTCAGTCCAGGGAAAGGCAACTCCATCCAGAATCAAAGATGGAATATCATCTGAGCAAAAATCCAGAGGCACTCCATCTTGGCAGAGTTGAGTCAAGGCCAGATCCTTAAAGCCTCCAGATACAAGGCTATCACCATTGCAGCATCACCTGTCTGGCTAGGGATGGAGATGTATAATTGAGTATTATCAGTATGCTGCTGCTGATGCTTAATGGCTGTCCTCCCACTGTGATTTCATGTGATAAAGGAGAGCTGAAAAGCTTGAGACCTGAGGAAATGGCAGCTGCCGTGGGTTTAGCATTCTTCTATGAACACCAACTGGAACCAGCCATAAAGGAATTGTTGAATCCTAAGCTAACTTCAGATCAGTGAAAGCTATTTAAAGGGTATGCGTTCCCACTCAGGATATTTTTCAGCCAGCTGTTATAAAATGATCACTTTGTCAGAAATCAAGAAGCCTTGTCTAATGCAAACTTGCTTTGTGGCTGAAATATTTTCCCGAATCTATCAAATTCATGTAGAGATATCAATAGATAATCTCCTTATTATATTTAATACACTAACAAGGTGATGATTGACTGGAATTGACTTCTAAACTTTTTAAAAACTGAAATGATTATTTAATGGTTTCACTCATTAGGCATGGATCAAAATGAATAAATAAAGAGGTCAAAAGAGGGGGCCACCATTCCATATTAAGTTTTAAACGTATAACTGGGATCAGATCAACAATCAATTATTTTTAATTGAATTTAACCATAAGGATCTCTGAAGTAATGACAGGGACCAGAGAAGAAGATGGTCTCTAATGAAGGAACAGGTGTAGAGGGTTGGAGAAGGTTGAAGGAGATGGCAGATGTCAGAGGTCAACAAAGAGAAGCCTATGAAAACAGTACTGTGCCTGCTCAATTACTCTTACGAAGCCTGTACATTCAGCTCTCCCACCCTCCTACTTTGCTTGGCCTTAATTCATTGTCCAGGGACAGAAGAGCATGGGTCCTCAAGCTAGAAAGGTTTCCTCAGGAGAGAAGAAAAAGAGCTGAAGACTACATAAGTAAGGAGTTGCCGATAGATCCACAGTGGCTGGAAGATGAATTGAGACCGTTGGTGGGAGAACAGGAGAACAAGATTCCTACTGCTTCTTGCCAGAACAGTTTTAACGTCTTTGCTTAGGCATTTTAATCTGAACATTATTTAAGTGCTTAGTTTGGGCTCCTGAGGCTCCAGAGTGTCTGTTTTTGTTTTCATACCTTGCCCATGAATGCCAAGGATAAACCTCAACAGCTTCTCTGTACCGGTGAAGAGTGCCGTGTTTGTTTTCTATTACTTGTAGATCGGCTCTCTTGCTTTTCTGTCTCCAAGGGTCTCTGCCATGCCTGATGAAGCCACTTGTTTCCAGAGCTACCAAAAACATATGTGTTATCCTTTGCTGACGAGAGGATCTAAAGCAAGCTTTGTTAAACCTACTTAGAATATACAGTGGCACATACAATAGAACGTAGAACATTGCGGTTTCGATTGTTGTACAAGAGAATAATGGAACACCATTTTTCTCAAATTGGCCACACTTTTAGGCCTCTTTTATACAGAAACCTGAAATGGATACAATTTGTAGTGTTGCGATACATTCTACATCTTTCCCAAGGAAACCCCACGGATTGGAAATCCAGCTGGAAAAAAAAAGATGGAGAAAATGCTTTCACTGTATGTGGAACACTGTCCTTAAGAATAAGGTAAATAAAAGTTTGTGAGCATATTTTGTCGATGCATTTAGGATACAAAATTTGGCACCCTACCCTGAAACCTCCCTTTTCTGTACTGGTTCAATGTCTTGCTTTATCTGAAGTGGTTTTTACGTGGTGTATTTAGGATACATTTCCCCAACATAAAGAGAAACCTCTTCTTGTATAACTGATGATATCCACATCTCTAAATAATATCTGATTTTGTTCATGTACATCTCAACAGCTATTTTCTTTATTATCAGGTATATGGCTTAATCTATAAGGGATCAAAATCTTCTACTAGAATTCTCCGTTCTCTTAATGCAAGGCAAACAAGCAAAAGTAACAATGTAATAGGATTATCCCAAATCACTTTGTCAATTCATAAAGCTTTGACCTTTATCCTTATCTCTCGTATATTGACTACAACTGGGGGGGGAACCCCTTATATTTGTTTTAAGAGTTCGCTCTTTCATGGCCGCTTAAGAGAAATTTAGTTTTTTAGTTTTTCACCTTCAGCTTTAACATTGTGTAGTGCTGAATGGGAAGCCCCCCCCCCATGTATTAACTGGGTCTTGGGAACAAAGAAACTCACAGCATTTAGTGAACTGGCAAATCCATTCCCATTTTCTCTTTGCCAGCATCAGAGGGTTTTTTTGTTCCCTTAAAAGCATTTTTTTTTCTACTACAGGAAAGTAACAGCGGTACTCTCCTTTTGATGTTTGGAGCCACATTGCCCCACAAGATTTTTTGCAGCGCAACACTTCACTGTGTTGCAATGTTTTGAAAGTTCTCAGAGAAAAAAAGGAAAGAGAAGAAATTACCCTTGAAACATTTTTCTGAGCATACTTTCATGGTCTACAGTTGATATACATTACTATAGTTTATTGCTAGTTTGACCTTGTCTGGTGTTCAAGTTTCAGTATTTTATTGAATATTGATGCCAGCTGATAAACAGAAGACTAATCATACCCTATGGAACACCTGTGTTTAACCTTGCTTTTCTTTTAGATGACACTTTTACTATTTACTATCTACCATCAGTAATGTGAAACAATTGCATGCAATGGCCTTTATAAAACCTCTCTCATGCCACCCTTCTGATCTTATCCCCTAGATTGGACTTACCTGTCAGATGCTTTAAAGCAACTGTCCTAAACCTGTCCATTTTTTATATGACTTAAGAGAGCATAGTATGAGATATTTTTCTCATTTCACCTTAGCTAACTGAATAACTTTGAGGCTCCTTGGTGCTCTCTGAGCTGGGCTGTTGGTTCTTGCAGACGTTTCATTACCCAAACTAAGTAACATCATCAGTGCTAGTAAGGTATGGGGATTCCTTACTAGCACTGATGACGTTATCTAGTTTGGGTAAAGAAACATCTGCAAGAAAACAACCAAGCTCAGAGCTATGAATATTCTCCTTTACAGAATACTTTTGATAACCAGATGCAAAGCATGTGTTACAGTGGCATCCAATAGGAATGCTAAGGAATACATGAATTGTTTGATCAGTCTTGCTGAGATTACCTGTTTGTATTGCGAAGAACGTGACATGAAAATATTTATCATGAAGAACTAATAATATTGTGACTTACTTGACAATCATTGGTAGAACAGTCTCTGCATCTACGTACAAAATAGAGAGCATATAAAAGAGATTTGAGATATGTACATTATCCAAAGAATGGTCACACTGTCTTATCATAAATGCTTTTTGGAAGTAGGACTGGCTGTTATTTCAGAAAAGCCTAAATGTAGTATATAATAATAATAATAATAATAATAATAATAATAATAATAATAATAATAATAATAATAATAATAATAATAATAATAATAATAATAATAATAATAATAATAATAATAATAATAAAGAAGAAGAAGAAGAAGAAGAAGAAGAAGAAGAAGAAGAAGAAGAAGAAGAAGTTGGAAGGGACCTTGGAGGTCATCTAGTCCAACCCCCTGCTCAGGCAGGAAACCTTATACCATTTCAGGCAAATGGCTGTCCAGTCTCTTCTTAAAAACCTCCAGTGTTGGAGCATTCACCACCTCTGGAGGCAGGTTGTTCCACTGGTTAATTGTTCTGTCAGGAAGTTTCTCCTTAGTTCTAGGTTGCTTCTCTCCTTGACTAGTTTCCATCCGTTGCTTCTTGTCCTGCTTTCAGGGGCTTTGGAGAATAGCTTGACTTCCTCTTCTTTGGGGCAGCCCCTGAGATATTGGAACAGTGCTATCATGTCGCCCCTCACCCTTCTCTTCGTTAAACTACACATACCCAATTCCAGCAACTGTTCCCTATATGTTTTAGCCTCCAATCCCCCAGTCATCTTTGTTGCTCTTCTCTGTACCCTTTCTAGAGTCTCGACATCTTTTTTACATCGTGGTGACCAAAACTGGAACCTGTGGAATCAGTCAATTGTCACAGATAAAGCACCTACGTTTTCTTTCATCTTTTAGGCTTGTCAATTTTTTATTGGAGGGAGCCACTGAATTCTTCATCCCTGTTAGTAACTTATTGGACTACCAGATCATTTACATGTTTACCTGAAATATTAGCTTTCCCTTAGTTCTAAGGAAATATCAGGCTTTTACAAAAATATCTGTCAATGTAGGTTTACAGCAGTTTTCTCCATATGACCTATGGCCTAAACAATGGAGGATCCAGTTCACTTTTTTGGTATAATAACTTGCTTTTATATGCTAGTCCAGAACACTCACTAATTAATTAATTAAATTCAAATTCAGAACAGAGCTGGAAGGGACTTTGGAGGTCTTCTAGTCCAACCCCCTGCTCAAGCAGGAGACCTGTACCATTGCGGACAAGTGGCTGTCCAGTCTCTTCGTAAAAACCTCCAATGATGAAGCACCCACAACGTCTGAAGGCAAGCTAATTCCATTGGTTGATTGTCCTCACTGTTAGGAAGTTTCTCCTTAATTCCAGGTTGCTTCTCTCCTTGATTAGTTCTTATCCATTGTTAAGTTTGTTAGAAGAGACTGCCAAATTGGGTATTTTAGTCATGCCCAGAGGTTCAACAGATGTATAAATGTAAGAACCAGTGTGGTGTAATGATAAAGCTATTGAGCTAGAACTGGAAAGGTTCAAGAAACTCACAGTCTAGCTCTGAACCAATTTTAGGGGGGCTGTTGCAGAGATAAAATTGGAAGTAGAAGTATTGTATAGTCTGCCTTGATTTTCCACAGGAATGATGAGTTATAAATATAATGAATATATATTAAACACAAATAGCCAAACTATCAATGTGAACTTATTGCTTAGAAGTGAACTGTCAAATGTGAACTATTGCTTAGAAGTAATGGAGTTCTTATTTCCCCTTTATCTGGAAATCTTTAATTTTGTGTGTAGATTGTGGTATCTGGGTGTAAAATGGGGAATTGTTTATTACCTTTCATTAGAAAATTAAAATCTTGAAAATAAAATATTATGAAGATTTCAAGTCAAATCTTCAAGCTCTGCAAAAGTATGTCTCAGGAATCTTAATATTCCTGAATTAATATGTCTTTCCTACACTTTATTTCCTTCTTGCAATATATTTAATGAGCTAAAACTCACTGCATCTATTATCCAGCTGGCAAATTTAGCATTTCTTTCTTATTTCAGTCAGACCAGTATGACATAAAATCACAAAACTCAAAACAATAGAATTAAAAATATAAAATTAGCTATTAATAACACAATAAAGGTACAATTATTGAATATGTTTGCCTCTGAGATATCATAGGGTTTCTATAGGATTAAATGTATAAACTCAGAAGTTTAAGTGGGTAAGTGTAAGAATAATTAGATATGAATACCTTGGGGCCAACTCAGAGCAGTTATTTATGTTCAATTATAGCTATTATGCAAAGAGTGGTATGGAGGCCTAGAGCTGAAGACATTTGCCTCCCACTTGGATGGTTAATAGTTCAGTCCAAGCAGTGGCAGATGTTGCTTTATCAGCAGCCAAAGAGAAAAAAATATCTACTGTGAACTCTGCATAGGTGTCAGGAAGGGCATCTGGCCAGTAAATGCTCAGCTGCATTCAGTCCCCCCCAACTCCACCACGAATAAAGGGATTAAGGATCGTAAAAAAAAAACAAACCCTTGTATGCAAAATCTGACTTTGCTATCTAAAACCACTAGTTTCCGGTCAGCTAAAAGGAGGTTAATCTACTTGACCTTCATTCTACACCTGAATATTAAATTAGGAGTGGGAATATTTATAAAGCTCAAAGATATCTCTCTTTCTCTCTCTTTTTTCTTAAAAAAGGCAACAGAGCAACACATGACACAACATTTCTATTTCCTCCTCACCACAAGGGCCAAGCTGTTGTTCTTTGGTTATACTGTAAAATCTGTCCTCCCAATGAGCTGAGAGGAGAGGATTGCCACAGGTTGTAGCTAGTCCTCATTTAGCAGCTCTCATGCAGCAACTGCAATTCTGATGGTGTTCAACCTTTAACTTTGTGAGCAGTTTTCATATTTATGACCTTTGCAGCTCTGCAGTGCAAAGGAAAGCTGGAAATAAGATCATGAGCACAGACATTTGTTCACTCAATGATTGCTTCACATAATAAATGATTTGCCGATTCCC
>NW_027673346.1:0-23923 GCF_964194415.1 Vipera berus
AATCTAAATAGTTAACATTTGAAACATATCTTCCCTTGCAGAAAAAAGCTAACAGAGCGAGAGGGACCTTGTGGCTTAGAGGCAAATAACACTGCCTTGTATGCAATCAGCCCAGGTTCGAATCTCAGAAGGGTATAGCTGGCTGAAGACGACTAAGGAGTCAGAAATGCATCTCAGTTTCCCTTTAATTCTTTGTTAGTAAATTTTACACAAATATATGAATTGTCCGGTGTGACTACTGCCTGTTTGATAGCCTTCAAGATAGGCTGAAAACAGGAAATAAAGATTTGCCCCATGTTTGGGGCCTAGCAAGGTAATCTAAATAGTTAACATTTGAAACATATCTTCCCTTGCAGAAAAAAGCTAACAGAGCGAGAGGGACCTTGTGGCTTAGAGGCAAATAACACTGCCTTGTATGCAATCAGCCCAGGTTCGAATCTCAGAAGGGTATAGCTGGCTGAAGACGACTAAGGAGTCAGAAATGCATCTCAGTTTCCCTTTAATTCTTTGTTAGTAAATTTTACACAAATATATGAATTGTCCGGTGTGACTACTGCCTGTTTGATAGCCTTCAAGATAGGCTGAAAACAGGAAATAAAGATTTGCCCCATGTTTGGGGCCTAGCAAGGTAATCTAAATAGTTAACATTTGAAACATATCTTCCCTTGCAGAAAAAAGCTAACAGAGCGAGAGGGACCTTGTGGCTTAGAGGCAAATAACACTGCCTTGTATGCAATCAGCCCAGGTTCGAATCTCAGAAGGGTATAGCTGGCTGAAGACGACTAAGGAGTCAGAAATGCATCTCAGTTTCCCTTTAATTCTTTGTTAGTAAATTTTACACAAATATATGAATTGTCCGGTGTGACTACTGCCTGTTTGATAGCCTTCAAGATAGGCTGAAAACAGGAAATAAAGATTTGCCCCATGTTTGGGGCCTAGCAAGGTAATCTAAATAGTTAACATTTGAAACATATCTTCCCTTGCAGAAAAAAGCTAACAGAGCGAGAGGGACCTTGTGGCTTAGAGGCAAATAACACTGCCTTGTATGCAATCAGCCCAGGTTCGAATCTCAGAAGGGTATAGCTGGCTGAAGACGACTAAGGAGTCAGAAATGCATCTCAGTTTCCCTTTAATTCTTTGTTAGTAAATTTTACACAAATATATGAATTGTCCGGTGTGACTACTGCCTGTTTGATAGCCTTCAAGATAGGCTGAAAACAGGAAATAAAGATTTGCCCCATGTTTGGGGCCTAGCAAGGTAATCTAAATAGTTAACATTTGAAACATATCTTCCCTTGCAGAAAAAAGCTAACAGAGCGAGAGGGACCTTGTGGCTTAGAGGCAAATAACACTGCCTTGTATGCAATCAGCCCAGGTTCGAATCTCAGAAGGGTATAGCTGGCTGAAGACGACTAAGGAGTCAGAAATGCATCTCAGTTTCCCTTTAATTCTTTGTTAGTAAATTTTACACAAATATATGAATTGTCCGGTGTGACTACTGCCTGTTTGATAGCCTTCAAGATAGGCTGAAAACAGGAAATAAAGATTTGCCCCATGTTTGGGGCCTAGCAAGGTAATCTAAATAGTTAACATTTGAAACATATCTTCCCTTGCAGAAAAAAGCTAACAGAGCGAGAGGGACCTTGTGGCTTAGAGGCAAATAACACTGCCTTGTATGCAATCAGCCCAGGTTCGAATCTCAGAAGGGTATAGCTGGCTGAAGACGACTAAGGAGTCAGAAATGCATCTCAGTTTCCCTTTAATTCTTTGTTAGTAAATTTTACACAAATATATGAATTGTCCGGTGTGACTACTGCCTGTTTGATAGCCTTCAAGATAGGCTGAAAACAGGAAATAAAGATTTGCCCCATGTTTGGGGCCTAGCAAGGTAATCTAAATAGTTAACATTTGAAACATATCTTCCCTTGCAGAAAAAAGCTAACAGAGCGAGAGGGACCTTGTGGCTTAGAGGCAAATAACACTGCCTTGTATGCAATCAGCCCAGGTTCGAATCTCAGAAGGGTATAGCTGGCTGAAGACGACTAAGGAGTCAGAAATGCATCTCAGTTTCCCTTTAATTCTTTGTTAGTAAATTTTACACAAATATATATATATATATATATATATATATATATATATATATATATATATGTTTTCGTAGATTCTCGCGGGTGTCTGTATGTGTAGGTCTAGAGTATCGGGTTTCTTCCCGCGTTCCTTTCATCTTCAGAATGTTGTGGCGACGTTTCGACGAAATCCCATCCGTCATCATCAGGCCGGAGTATTCCTCCTGCTGCTTTCAGGAGCAATGCGTGGTCTGTCTGTTCCTTTCCTTCCAACTGCCGGTGGGGCTGTGTTCCAACTGGGTGGAGGCATGGCTGCTTTCTGATTGGGTGGGGGTGTCCTCTGACTGGGTGGAGGCGTGGTTGTCTTCTGATTGAGTGGAGGCGTGGCTGTCTTCTGATTGGGTGGATGTGTGGTTGTCTTCCGATTGGTTGGAGGTGTGGCTGTCTTCTGATTGGGTGGGGTGTGTTCTGAATGGGTGGGTTTTTTGTTGTGTCGTAATATCCTGAGTGTTGTGATTTGGTGTCCTGAGGAGTGGGCTGTGTAGTGGCCTCCAGAGCTTTGGCTTGGCTCCGAGTTCGAGGATCCGCCATGCATCTCTGGTATGGGTCAGTCAGGTTCGTGTGTGCGTTCTTCTGCTTGGGTGATAGCACTTTTGCTTGACTTGTTCTGTCTTCTGTGTGGGAGAGTTTTTGTTCTGGGTGTGGATGAGGCTTGCTGGGGCTGGTGGCATTTGGGGTTGTTTGTTGGTTTTTTAAATCCTTGTTTGCTGAAATTCGTTTGTCTATCAATGCTGGTTTCCAAATGGCATGTAGGCGGGAGGTGTCGTCTCGCTTGTTCATACTGTCTGGGTGTTTTTCTATTTCAATGGCTTCTCTGATTATTCTGCTATTGAGATGTTCTATTTTGGCGATTGTTTTTGTACCTTCAAAATTGATGTTGTGTCCCGTAGTGTTTATGTGTTGTACTAGTGAAGATGTGTGATCTTTCTTCTGTACTGAGTTCTTATGTTCTTCTACATGTACCTCTATTCTTCTGTTAGTCTGTCCGATGTATGTTGCTGGACAGGAGGCGCATGGGATTTGGTATATGCCCTGGTTTTCCAGTTCTATTTTGTCTTTGGGATTTCTCAGGATGGTTGATATCTTTCTGTCAGTGTTAAATGCGGTTTTGATGTTATGTTTGCGTAGTACTTTACTGATTTTGTCGGTTGTTCCTTTTATGTAGGGCAAGATGGCTCGTCCGTTGTTCTGTTCTTCTTCTTGGATGTTTTTCTGTTTCGGAGTCCGCTGCTGAATTATATTGGTGATTTTGTTTTTTTGGAACTTGTTTGCTGTCAATATGTCTGTCAGGGTGTGTAGTTCTGTTTGTATATGTGTTTCATCTGCAAGGCGTCTGGTTCTTGTTATTAGTGTTTTGGCTACTGAATTTATTTGTGCTGGGTGATGATGTGATTGCGCATTGAGGTAACGGTTGGTGTGTGTTTTCTTTCGGTAGACTGTGTGTCCTAGGGTGCCGTTTTGTTTTTTGTATATAAGTACATCCAGGAAAGGTAACTGGTTGTTTGTTTCAATCTCCATGGTGAATTTTATTTTGGGATGTAGGCTATTCAGGTGTGTTAGGAAGTTTTCTAGCTCCTTTCTTCCGTGGGGCCAGATCACGAAGGTGTCATCCACATATCTGAGCCACAGTTTTGGTTTGTTTGTAGTCTTTTCCAGAGCGTTAGTTTCAAATTCTTCCATGAAAAGGTTGGCGATAACTGGTTATAGAGGGGATCCCATTGGTGCGCCTTCTATTTGTTTGTATCTCTGGACTCTGTGTATGAAGTATGTGTTTGATAAGCAGTGTTCTGCTAGTTCTATAATATGGTTTGGTGGTTGGTATTTGCTTCTTATTGTTGATAGAGCTTCTTGGACTGGCACCTGGGTGAATAGTGATACCACATCGAAGCTGACTAGCAAGCCTTTTTGGTCTATCTGTAGATTTTTCACTAATTCTATAAAGTGGTATGAGTTTTGGACATATGAAGCTGCCATTTCTGCTAGAGGTTGTAATTGTTTTGCTAGGTATTTAGCTAAGTTTTGTAGTGGTGAGCCTATAGAACTTACTATGGGTCTTAGTGGGATTCCATCTTTGTGTATTTTGGGGAGGCCATATAGTTTTGGGCATCTGGATGACTTCTCCCTAGGAATGATTGTTTGTTGGATTTCTTGGCTTATAGAAGTTGATTTTATCTTTTTCTTGGTGGTCTTTTCTAGATAGGTTGTGGGATCTGTATATATAGGTTTGTATGTAGTTTCTTTGAGTAAGTTGGACAGTTTCTCTTCATAGTCTGATGTGTCCATTACCACTGTAGCATTGCCTTTATCTGCTGGTAGTATGATTATGCTGTTGTCTTTTCTTAGGTTTTGCAATGCTACTTGGGATTTCGTCGAAACGTCGCCACAACTTTCTGAAGATGAAAGGAACGCGGGAAGAAACCCGAGACTCTAAACCTACATATATATATATATATATATATATATATATATATATATATATATATATATATATATATATATATATATATATATATATATATTGGTGGCATCTGTTGAAAAGTCAAAAGTAGGCAGTTTCGCTTCCCTCCATAAAATATATCTGTATTAAAAATAAATATTTTATGTGATTTTTTTCCAAAATATTCTTTATATTTTTACAGAAAAATTCAGAACAGTAAACAATATAATACATATTATTATACTAATACTAATACTTTGCTATGTTATGCTATACTATGTTACACTACACTACACTGCACTGCAATACAACACAACACAACACAATGCAAAAAATACCATACCATACCATACCATACCATATCATACCTTACCATATCATACAATACAATACAATGTTGTGTTACAGTGTTATATTGTGTTTATATTATGTTAAGTGGAAATGGGCTGGTCACATAGCAAGAAGAACTGAGGATAGCTGGACAAAGTAGTAATAGAATGGATCCCTCTTGATAATTTTTTTTTAATCCCATTTATATCCCGCCCTTCTCCGAAGACTCAGGGCGGCTTACAATCTAAAGCACAATGTGCTTAGCAGTAGCCTTCATTCTATGTATATGCCTGCTTATTAGGGCTTTCGCCCCCCCCCCCAAGCGGCATTATTACAAAGTCAGCTTATTGCCCCCAACAATCTGGCTCCTCATTTTACCCACCTCAGATGGATGGAAGGCTGAGTCAACCTTGAGCCTGGTGGGATGCGAACCTGCACTAATTGCAGGCAGCTGGTGTTACTTAAGGAGGCATTAGCCCACTGCTCCACCAAGGTCCATGAAAGAGACCTTAAACAAGACGGATCAACAATATCTATCTATCTATCTATCTATCTATCTATCTATCTATCTATCTATCTATCTATCTATCTATCTATCTATCTATCTCTATCTCTATCTGTATCTCTCTGTCTGTCTGTCTGTCTGTCTGTCTGTCTGTCTGTCTATCTATCTATCTATCTCTATCTCTATCTATCTATCTATCTATCTATCTATCTATCTATCTATCTATCTATCTATCTATCTATCTATCTATCTATCTATCTATCTATCTATCTATCTATATTTGAGGGAACACCTGCTGCCAGCATCAAGCTCCCTTCGTCCAGTGCGCTCGCAGAGAGAGGGTCTTCTCAGGGTGCCGCCAGTAAAAGATTGCTGGCGGATAACACCCAGGGGGAGGGCCTTTTCTGTGGGTGCGCCTGCCCTCTGGAACCAGCTGCCCGTGGAGCTCAGGACTACCCCTGACCTACGTTCATTCCGCCGAGACCTGAAGACCTGGCTCTTTGAGCTCTCTGACCCAGGCTGAGAATTTTAACTGGGTTTTATTTTCAGGGATAATTTAATCTTTTATTTGTCTTTTAACTTTGTATTTTGTATTGGTATGATTTTAAAATGCCCTGTAAACCGCCCTGAGTCCTTCGGGAAAGGGCGGTATATAAATCTAATAAAATCTAAATCTAATCTCTCTCTCTCTCTCTCCCTCTCCTCTCTCTCTCTCTCTCTCTCTCTCTCTCTCTCTCTCTCTCTCTCTCTCTCTCTCTCTCTCTCTCTCTATCTATCTATCTATCTATCTATCTCTCTATCTCTATATAGCGTGCCTGGCTGAGGAATTCTGGGAGTTGAAGTCCACAAGTCATAAAAGGGCCACATTTGAAGGCCCCTGACTTAGCACAATGCAGGAGCCTTCCTGGGGGCTCCTTTTGTCTGTCTTCTAGAGTCTGAGATTTCTCCAGCAAAGTGAAGTCTTTCAGGTTATTACACTGAAGAACAAATAAAGGAAACTTGATAAAACATGACATAACTGCCCATTTTTCTGGGAGGCATCATTCTCTGGAGAAAATGCAGAGATGGCAATTTTTTTTCTTTGCCACACAAGTGTGTGTGTGTTTGTATGTGTGTGTGTGAGAGAGAGAGAGAGAAAGGGAGGGAGGGAGGGAGGGAGGGAGGAGGGAGAAGAAGAGGTGATATTTATAGAACCCAGATTTATGTTTGTCACTTGTTTCCTCTTACAGAGGTAAGAGGTGATGTTATTTCTTCCGAATGTCACTACAGCCTTCCTACTCCACAATTTAGGAAGGAAAACATGGGACATGTTGCTAGCTGAGCTTTTGAATGACTATCATTAAGGCTGAGAAACCTGAAAAGGTGTTTATTTCCTGTCTTTCTTTCTCTCCACATGGCAAATAAATTGCACAGATAGCAAACCCTCCATGGGAAAGCCGAACACACACACACACACACACACACACACACACACACACGATGTAACCTGGTCATTGTTAAGTCTAAAGTTTTCTACCTTTGCACGCCTTCATGTCTGTGATGGTATGTGTAGTTGGAAGAGGAGAAATGATGGTATGTGTAGTTGGAAGAAGGGGGGGGGCACGTTGGCAACATCACTCCAGTTTGTCAAGGAGGAAGCAGCACATTCCAGAAAGAGGCTCAAAACAAGAGGTGAGGTGATCCTGAACTGGAGGAGGGAGGGAGGAGGAGGTATACATAACAGAATAACAGATTTGGAAGGGCCTTGGAGGTCTTCTAGTCCAGCCCCCTGCTCAAGCAGGAGATCCTACTGCAGACATGTCAAACTCGCAACATCATGTGACGTCGCACAACATATTGGCACTGTTTTGACATTACCGGCAATGGGGTGGGCATGGCTTCTATGTGACGCATCCAGCCCACGGGCCGGCAGTTTGACACCTGCATTCCAGACAAGTGGGTGTCCAGTCTCTTCCTAAAAATGTCCAGTGATGGACCACCCACAACTTCTGAAGGCAAGCTGTTCAGGCAAGCTACAGTTTACAATCTTCTGAGGTATATCTATTACAGGGGTCTTCAAACCTGGCCCTTTTATGACTTGTGGACTTCAACTCTCAGAATTCTTCAGCCAGCCACACTGGCTGAGGAATTCTGGGAGTTGAAGTCCACAAGTCATAAAAGGGCCAGGTTTGAAGACCCCTGATCTATTAGTTTACAAGGGTTATAGCTTTAGTCTGGCAAGATTCTGGCTCTTAAAGGTAAAGGTTTCTCCTGCCCGGTCAAATCTGACTCTAGGGAGGGGTGCTCATCTCTGATTCCTAGCCAAGAGAGCCAATGTTATTCAAAGACATTTCCATGGTCATATGGCTGGCCTGATGTATGCCAAGGTGCATGGAACGTGTTGATTTCCCCACCAAATGTGGTACCTATTTATCTACTTGCATTTGCATGCTTTCAGACTTCTAAGCGGGCAGGAGCTGGGGCAAATAACAAGAGCTCACCCCATTGCACAACACTCAGTTCTTGAAACCAGTCTATTAGCTTTCCAGGTGAAAAGCTTAGCGTCTTCAAATATTGAGCCATTGCACTCCTTTCTGTCAATTAGGCATAAGGAAATAAAGAACTGGAGTTGACCGGATATCACTGTGTAATCTTTGGACTCAGGCCTAGGAGGTTCTTTGCAGATGGGTTGAAGAAAACGAGCTTGTTTCAACCTGAATTTATAGAATCCTCCTGTTGAAATTGATCGCTTAACCATGGAATCTAATTCCTAATCACTGTAAAAATCCATACAGGTAATCCCTTGGCAGGTGAACAACAGTTGGGCTAGGGATTTCTGTTGCTAAGAGATATGATCATAAAGTGCAATGTGTAGGAGAAGAAGTGGCAGATCCTAGGAGGTGGAGTTAAAAGAGGCATCAGGCTAGAATCCTTACCAAGCCACAAGCAAACTAAGCGTAACCTCCCTTGTCCCAAATATGGTTTTTTTCACAAAGCAACTGGACTTTCTTGTTTTTCCTTTGAAGACATTTCACTTCTCATCCAAGAAGCTTCTTCAGCCCTGACTGAAGGGAATGGAAGGATTTATATTCTTTTATATTCCTTGCAGACAGCTGGTCATTTGCATTCTTTTAGAGAGTCCTTGAGGCTACTTGGAGGTTTATCTGTGTCGTCAGGGTCAACTGAGTTTTGCAAATGGGTGCGGAGCCTTCCTGGAACTGCTGAAAGGACTGTGTTGTAGACTGGAGAGAGATGATGTCGTATCTCTCCCCCTCTTTTGAGAGAGGGCTGTTCAATTTTGACATAGATGGCCTCTTTGACCCTCTTTCAAACCTCTTTCAAACCAAACCCTCCCAATCCCAGGTCTCACTAAGGTAAGGAGCTGTGTCCTGTTCATTTCCCCACTTTACCTGTCTTCCTGCCACCACATCTCTGCCCTGTGGAAACCATGATGATTAGGGGACTGGAGGCTAAAATATATAAAAAAATAATTGCTGGAATTGGGTATGTCTAGTTTAATGAAGAGAAGGATGAGAGGGGACATGAAAGCATGAAAGCATTGTTCCAATATCTCAGGGGTTGCCACAAAGAAGAGGGAGTCAAGCTATTCTACAAAGCCCCTGAAGGCAGGACAAGAAACAACAGATGGAAACTAAGCAAAGAGAGAAGCAACCTAGAACTAAGGAGAAATTTCCTGAAAGTTAGAACGATTAATCAGGGGAATAACCTGTCTCTAGAAGCTGTGAATGCTCCAATGCTGGAAGTTTTTAAGAAGAGACTGGACAGCCTTTTGTCTGAAATGGTATAGGGCAGGGGTAGGCAACCTCGGCTCTTTTATGACTCATGGACTTCAATTCCCAGAATTCCTGAGCCAGCTATGCTGGCTCAGGATTTCTGGGAGTTGAAGTCCATGAGTCATAAAAGAGCCGAGGTTGCCTACCCCTGGTATAGGGTTTCCTCTGCCTGAGCAGGGGGTTGGACTAGAAGATCCCCAAGGTCCCTTCCAACTGTTATTCTGTTATTTTTATTAACCCTGCACTGGGGGTGGCAAGCATGCCTTTATGATGTGTCCTTCAAGAAAATATAGGAATGAGTTGCACAGAGTTCAGAGAAGAGTGAAACAGGCCACGCTGTGTAAGAACACAACCTTTGTAAAATTAGATTCTGTTCTGAGGAGAGAAAAAGAATGTTCTGCTGTTCTGCAATTTAAGTAAAGGTGCCCCCCTCTTTCTCCCAGGAGGCAACAATGGCACCTGATTGTATGTTGATTTATGGGAACCTTATGCGGAAACATACTCTGGAATACTAGCTGAATAATAGTCTGCACAATTATTAGGCTTCTGGTTTTTACAACCTGTGGAAGAGATTGATTTCTAGACATTCCCATCTCTGCTGGGTTTTAAGGCTGAGCCATGATGTAAATAGACTCTGCTATTTATCTGTGTGCCAAGCCGCATCCTTGGACTGAATAATTCTAAACCACCAAGGAAGCCGACAGTGTTTTGCTTAGTAAATCACTTAATAGGGAGGCCACACCGTTAAGTGTGCCTTGGTTAAATAACATTTATTATTGGGTAAATATAGACAAGGCTTCCCAAGAGAAAGTCTAATTGTCTGCAAGAGAAACATGCTGTCAAGAGGCATTGAAGCAAAGATTGGGTGAGTGGGTGGGTGATGGTGTATTTAGGGGTACAGAGGAACAATATGTTCTAGAAGACATTGTCTTTACCTTTGACATTCAGGAATTCATCCAGTTCCTTGTGGCTGTTGCAACGGGCTCCTTTACTGAAGCAGTAAAGTTTGACCCTTGGGGAAAAAAAATAGGTGAAATCAGAACCAAGTTCAATCAAAGTCACCCCCTTGCTTATTTTGACTTTTCTTTGACTTACACTTGCCGAGGTTTCTAACATTTACCTCTAGAATAAAATTTGGAATTAGGTGACCAACAAACAAGTACTGGAGCGCATAACATCAGACATGTCACTGGAAGGGGAAAAAAAAAACACAAAAGTGCTTCTCACTTACTTTGGTCATGTCATGTCTGTTTGAAAGAGTTAGTGGTAAAAGGAAACCAGGCTGCCAAAGAACATGGTGGCTGGACACCATCAAAGCTGACACCAGCCAGATCACGGAAAAAGTCAAAGAAGCAGTGCAAGATCAGAAAATATGGAGAGACCTGGCCCATAGAATTGCAAGAGTCACACATGACTGAATGAACACAGAACATAGAATAATGGAGTTGGAAGAGACCTCAGAATTCTTCTAGTCCAACTCCTGCTTGAGCAGGAGACCCTATACCCTTTCGGACGAATGGTATAGGGTCTCTTTTTGAAAGCCTCCAGTGATTGGAGCACCCAGAACTTCTGAAGGCAAGTTGTTCCATCAGTTGATTGCTCTCACCATTAGGAAATTTATCCTTAGTTTTAGGTTGCTTCTCTCCTTGGTTAGTTTCTCTCCATTGTTTTTTTTTTGTCTTGGCTTTTGGTGCTCTGGAGAATAGTTTAACCCCCTCGCTTTTTGTAGGAGACCCTCAAATATTGGAACAGTGCTATCATGTTACCCCTAATCCTTCTTTTCATTAGACTAGACATACCCAACTCCTTTTATCCTTCAGACCCCTAATCATATTTATTGGTCTTGTCTGAAATCTTTTCAGAGTCTCAACATCTTTTTTTACATATATATATATATATTGCAGTGACCAGAACTGGATGCAGTATTCCAAGTATGGTATTACTAAGGCTTTGTAAAGTGGTAGAACCTCATGTGATCTTGATTCTATCCCTCTATTAATGCATCCTAGGATTGCATTGGCTTTTTTGGCAGCTGCTGCACACTGCTGGCTCATATTCAAGTGATTGTCCACTAGGACTCCAATATCCATCTCAGAATGACTGGCATTAAGCCGGGTTTCACCTAGTCTATGCCTATACCTTTTCTTTCTTAAGTGTAAAACTTTACCTTTATCTATGTTGAATTTCCTTTCATTAGATAGGTTTCGGTGTTCAAGTCTGTCAAGATCTTTTTTCTGTCTTGAGCTTGTCTTCGGGGTTGTTGGCTATTCCTTCCACCTTAGTGTCATCTGCAGATCTGATGAGTTCCCCTTCAATTCCCTCGTCTAGATTGTTTATGAAGATATTGAAGAGCACTAGGCCTTGAAGTACCCACTTCTTAGTTCCTTCCATGTGAATGTAGTTCTGTTGAGCACTATATGTTGAGTATGATTTGTATGCTGATGAATTGATATCATCATCACCACCATCACCACCACCACCACCACCACCACCACCATCATCTCCTTTAAAACATCCCTACTCCAGTTGTATCTCCCATTGTTCCAGATTGGACAATAAAGAGAACAGTGACAAAATTTTGCTTCCTGTGCCACTACATCTTCATTTCTCCTTTGAACATTTTATATTCCACATGAAGCAACAAATATATTGAGTTTTGTGGCACTATGTAGTCCTGACAAAGTAAGCCTTCATGCTCATCCCACCCAGCTGTTTCTGGGAATTTATAAGCTTGAGAATTGAAAATATCCTTCACTGAAACTTTTCAAACAGGACCTGGATAGGTTGCTGCCCAAGACGGTTTATTAGAGTTTCTCTTGGACAGTGAATTGAACTAGATAACCTAGAAGAGTGTTTTCCAATCTTGGCAGCCTCTTCACATGTGGCTTTCAATATCCAGAATTCCCTAGCCAGCATGATCATGGCTGAATTGTGGAAGTGGAAGTCCCTGGAACTGAAAGTTCCCAAAGTTGGGAAAAAAACCATTGACTTAGGAAATCTCTTCAATGAAGTCCTTGGTGCTCTCTGAGCTTGCTTGTTTTCTTGCAGACATTTCATTACCAAACTAGGTAACCTAATCAGTCTCGTCTATTTCACACATTCTGATTTTAACAGAACGGGCTAATAGATTTTACAGAAATTTCAAAGTAGAGCCAAGCAGCCATTTCACCTGGATGGATGTAGCTTCTGCTCATAAACCTAGGATTTGGGTATGTCTGATCTGGAGAAAAAAAGGACTAGGGGTGACATGATAGCAGTATTCCCATATTTGAGGGGCTGCCACAAAGAAGAGGGAGTCAAGCTATTCTCCAAAGCACCTGAAGGCAGGACAAGAAACAGTGGATGGAAACTAATCAAGGAGAGAAGCAACCTAGAACTAAGGAGAAATTTCCTAACAGTGAGGACAAATAGCCACTGGGAAAAGCTTGCCTCTGTAAGTTCTGGGTACTTCATCCCTGGATTTTTTAAAGAAGAGACTGGACAGCCACTTGCCTGAAATGGTATAGGGCAGTCATGTCAAACACAAGGCCCGGGGGCCAGATCTGGCCTGCGAAGTGGTTTCATGTGGCCCGCGAAGCCATCCTGGAAACAGTGAGGGAACAGCCCCCACTGCCTTGGCCCTGGCCCAGAGACCCTCCTTCTGCCAGAGATCCTCAGATCTGTCCCACTCCTGCCCAGGCCCCCATAGGCACCCTTGATGCGAAAGATGTAGAGCTGGCCACGCCCACCCAGTAAGCCATATGCACTCTAGCCACGCCCACCCAGTAGGCCACACCCACCATGGCCATACCCACCCCGCCCCCTGAGGGCAACCGCCATGCTGATGTGGCCCTCAATGAAATTGAGTTTGACACCCCTGGTATAGAGTCTCCTGCTTGAGCAGGGAGGTTGGACTAGATGACCTCCAAGGTCCCTTCCAGCTCTATTCTGACAAAACTGGGAATTGTCAAGATTATTGTCGTTTGAAGCAAAAGGCTGCAGAAGTTCTAGTGATTAGAAGTAAATTCCCTGACATTCACAGAGGTTTGCACTGAAGGAATGTTTTTTTTAAAAAAACCTTCATGAAATCAAAGGGATCTTTTCAAGATAAGCAAGAGCAATGTCCTTCTGTCCTTTAAGTTGGTGGATGCTTTCTTTTAAATTAGCACGTGGCTGTACGTTATTTCCCTCCCGCTTTTACTGTACATTTGCAGAAATCACTTCCAGTGACTTTTACATCTCTTCTTTTTTTCCGAGAGGAGAATATTAATTTAAAGGTGGAGGGTTGTTCATTAAAAGTAGTATCGCTATTAGAGCTCTTTTCGTTTTTAATTATTTATCTTTCCTTTGTAAGGGGTAGTAATTACGAAGTGAAGCAAGGGAGAACATTTTATTAGATTTGCCCACTTCAGCCGAGAGATGTGACGTGGTTTTTTTTTCATGTGGGGTACGAAAACTGGATTATTAAGATTTTATTAGACCGCCGAGTTAATTGTGACAAAAGTGCTTCCCTTTGGCTATTGCAATTTTGCTTCCAAGGTCTGCCATTCACTTGCTCCATATGAAAATAAAGCCAGCAGTGGTTATGATTCATCGTACAATTTGCAGCAGTAAGTGTACATTTAAGTAAATCCACTAAGGATGTGGAGCTTAGTCTAAAATTAGTTCACGTCAGGGTACCATTTTTTTGCCTATTATATTGTTCAGTCACCGTGTGTGTGTGTAAATGATTTCAAAATGGTAAAACCTGCATTTGTTTGCAAGACATTCTTGCACCCTAACGTTCTTTTTTTTTTTTTTTTGACAGTACAGGTAGTCCTGTTCATTTAGTGACCCTTCAAAATTACAATGGCACTGGAAAAAAAGTGACTTTTTGACCACTTTTCACATTTATGACCATTGTAGGTCATCTGATCAAACCTTGCTAGGCCCCAAACATGGGGCAAATCTTTATTTCCTGTTTTCAGCCTATCTTGAAGGCCATCGAACAGGCTGTAGTCACACCGGACAGTTCATATATTTGTGTAAATTACTAACAAAGAATTAAGGGAGACTGAAATGCATTTCTAACTCATTAGTTTTCATCAGTCAGCCATACCCTTCTGAGATTCGAACCTGGGCTGATTGCACATTAGGCAGTGTATTTACCTCTTGAGCCACAGGATCTCTCTCGCTCTGTTAGCTTTCTGCAAGGGGAGATATGTGTCAAATGTTAACTATTTATATATATATTTGGAATTGTAAGCTGCCCAGAATCATTGGTTGAGATGTCTGGCTATAAAAATTGGATGAATGAAAGAACAAACGAATGAATAAATGAATTAAAAATAAATAAATATCTAGCAACTCTGTTTAAGGTTGGAAAAAGGTCATCTCCAACCATAGCCAAACAGTGCAAAATATACTGAATGGTTTCAGGATGATTCAGTATAACAGGGGTCCCCAACCCACATTTTGTGGACCAGTACCGGGCCACGGCATGCCAGCAACCAGTCTGCACAAACAAGCAAAGCCCCATCCATGAGATGCAGGCAGCACACAAAACCACACCTCTTCCGGTCCATGGAAAAACCTCTCTCTACGGAACCGGTCCCTGGTGCCCAAAAGGTTGGGGACCTCTGCAGTAGAAGACAGCTTCCCATGGAGAGAAGAGATGAAAAGTAGATAAAGTTGATCCTCCAGTGTACAAGTAGTCCTCAACTTTCAAGAGTTTATTTAGTGACTGTTCAATGAGAATTTTAATTTTAATTTTAATTTTAACTGGGGTTTTATTTGTTCAGGGACAGATATAATTTTTTTTAAATCTGTTTTTAACTTTTGTATTTTTTGTTTTAACCACCCTGTAAACCGCCCTGAGTCCTTTGGGAAAGGGCAGTATATAAATATAATAAAATAAAAAAATAAAAAATAAATAAATAAATGTTACAACAGCACTGAAAAAAGTGACTTATGACCATTTTTCACACTTAACGACCATTGCAGCATCGCCATGATCATTGTTTTGTTTCCCACAATGTACAGATCTGCACATGATGTCTCACCGTGTTGTACTACATATACCACGTTGCTCAGTTTGTGTCTGGATGCTTTATCCTTTGGGTGGACAAGCTTCTGCCTTAGTGTGCTCTTTGGTTTAAAGTTTGCATGTATGCTGTCTTGGTTGAAGATCCTCCTGATCTTTTCGGATATTCCTGCAACATATGGAATGACAAAGTTGCTTCATTTATTGTTTTCTTTCTTATTATGAAGGAACTCCTGGTGGGTCTTTTAAGGGATTTGACGAAGGCCCAGTTGGGACAGCCACATGTTCTGAGGGCTTCCTTGATGTATTGTAGTTCTTTTTTCTTTCCCATCTTTGCTGGTAGGCAGGCCTTCAACTCTGTGGTGTAGATTTCTGCCAATTCCCATTTTGTGCTCCAATGGGTGGTGAGAATCAAAATGTAAATAGTGATCTGTGTATGTTGGTTTTCTGTCAACTTCAGTGTTAAGGCTTTTGACTTCCTTAATGTATACTGCACAGTCCAGGAAGGCTAGACTATTTCCTTTCACATCCTCCTGTGTGAATTTGATGTATCTGTCCACAGACTTGATATGTTTGGTGAACGCTTCCAATTCCTGTGTTTTATTGTAATAGTAATAGTAATAGTAATAATGATGATGATGATAATGATGATGGTGATGTTGGTAGGGACCTTGGAGGTCCTCTAGTCCATCCCCCTGCTCAGGCAGGAAACCCTATACCATTTCAGACAAATGGCTATCCAGTCTCTTCTTAAAAACCTCCAGTGTTGGACCATTCACAACTTCTGGAGGAAGGTTGTTCCCCTGATTAATTTTGTAACTCTCAGGAAATTTCTCCTTAGTTCTAGTTAATTCTCTCCTTGGTTAGTTTCAATCCGTTGCTTCTTGTCCTGCCTTCAGGTGCTTTGGAGAATAGCTTGACTCCCTCTTCTTTGGGGCAGCCCCTGATATTGGAACACTGCTATCATGTCACCCCTCACCCTTCTCTTCATTAAACTAGACATACCCAATTCCAGCAGCCGTTCCTTATATGTTTTAGCCTCCAGACCTCTAATCATCTTTGTTGCTCTTCTCTGCACTCTTTCTAGAGTCTCAACATCTTTTTTACATCGTGGTGACCAAAACTGGATGCAGTATTCCAAGTGTGGCCTTACCAAGGCATTGTAAAGTGGTATTGATACTTCATGTGATCTTGATTCTATCCCTCTCTTAATGCAGCCTAGCACTGTGTTGGCTTTTTTGGCAGCTGCAGCACACAGCTGGCTCATATTTAAGTGATTGTCCTGTAGGACTCCAAGATCCCTCTCACAGTTGCTACTATTTTGATCTTGACCCACGTGTTGTCCACATACCTATACCATGTTCCACCATGTCCTGTAGACCACCTAGCCTGCAAGTCAGTGTAGCTGGAGAAGGCTGAGAAGCTAAACCATATGATGAATCATTAAGGGAACTAGGTGTGTCTAGTTTAACGAAGAGAAGGACTAATATGATAGCAGTCTTCTAATACATGAGGGTCTGTTACAGAGAAGAAGGGGTTGACCTATTCTCCAAACCACCTGAGAGCAGGTTGAGAACTAATGGGTAAAAGATCATTAAAGAGAGAAGCTATTTAGAACTAGCGAGAAATTTCCTGACAGTGAGAACAATTAATCATTGGAAGGCTTGCCTTCAACATTGTTCCATCACTGAAGAATTACAAGAAGAGACTGGACAACTATTTGTCCAGAGCAGTATAAGGTCTCCTCCATGAGGATTTGAAGGCCTCCAAGTTTCCTTCCAATCCTATTATTCAGACATATTGTGCCTTTTTTACCCATTGCCAGCAATGGGATGGGTGCGGTTTTGGCATGACGCATCTGGCCCGTGGGCCGGCAGCTTGACACCCCTGCTATTATTCTATGTTCTAAGACCTTTCACTTATTAAAGGTAAAGGTAAAGGTTCCCCCGCACATGCATGCTAGTTGTTTCCGACTCTAGGGGCCGGTGCTCATCTACATTTCAAAGCCGAAGAGGCAGAGCTTATCCAAGGACGTCTCCATGGTCATGTGGCCGGCACGACTAGACGCCAAAGGCGCACGGAACGCTGTTACCTTCCCACTGTAGTGGTCCCTATTTTTCTACTTGCATTTTTTACGTGCTTTCGAATTGCTAGGTTGGCAGAAGCTGGGACGAGTAACAGGCGATCACTCTGCTACGCGGCACTCGGGATTCGACCCGCCAAACTGCCGACCTTCTGATCGACAAGCTCAGCGTCCTAACCCACTGAGCCACTGCATCCCTTAGTACATTGGTCCAAAATATTTCAAAGCCCTCTGAAGCAGGTGGGCTCCAGTTTGCCTCCCTGGACTAAATCTTTGTTACTATTTTGAGTCCTGTGTACTATGCTATTCCCCAAATCCTTCAATATAAAACCCGGTCGAGTTTAACTTCCCACAAGTAAACAGCTACCTCCTAACCATTCACCAAGTCAGCTCTCCTCTAATTCAGAAATTAAAGCTGGCTTTTGTGTAACTGGAGTTGCAGAGGCAAAGATCAACATCTTTTAAGAAGGTAGGGGTATTTTTTTTTCTTTCTTCCTTTCTTCCTACTGTCGTCTCTTACAAAAGCACTCACTGCCATGTCTTTTTCTTCTGCTGGCTAACCTCTCAACACATCTTAAACTCTGCAAATGATGGGAAAAACCATCAGACTGAAGCAGACCACAATGCTGGAGCTTTGGACCTTGCGAAGATGTAATTGTTTCTCCACCTCTTGTAATAATAGTGATTTGATCACACCGTCAGCCTTACTGCTTTTAGTTGGGACTCGGCCAGAACAACTTGAGTACAGGAACATATGCAATGTCGTTAAGCTGAGGTCATCTGCTTCTTCAGCTGTAGTTACCTGCCAGCATATTTAAACTGAAAATGACAAGGTTAAGATTGGGTTCAAACTGACTGGACCAGATCTGAAGGATGAGGCACAGTTCCCCTGCTGCGGATAAAGCTGGAAATAATTTAAGATTCAAGATTTGGTTTGTCCGGATTAATTCCTGCTGCTGAATGCCTGGATTTATGGTGATGTCCCAATTAGAGGTCCACGTTTGCCCAGAGTGCTTTCTTATTCCTCCACTAAGTTCTTGAGAATCATAAGTTCATACCCCTTTGGGTCAGGGAATTAAAATTTACACTCCATCCCAGTGGCAAATGAAAAACACTTTATCTCTTAGGCTGAGTATTATCTTTATGATACAGCTGAAAAGTTTACCATGTGAACTTGATTCAAAGGAAGCCTGAACTATTTGATTATTAAAGGTAAAGGTTCCCCCGCACATGTGTGCTAGTCGTTTCCGACTCTAGGGGCCGGTGCTCATCTCCGTTTCAAAGCCGAAGAGCCAGCGCTTGTCCGAGGACGTCTCCGTGGTCATGTGGCCAGCATGACTAGATGCCAAAGGCGCACGGAACGCTGTTACCTTCCCACCGGAGTGGTCCCTATTTTTCTACTTGCATTTTTTACGTGCTTTCGAACTGCTAGGTTGGCAGAAGCTGGGACGAGTAACAGGCACTCACTCTGTTACGCGGCACTCGGGATTCGACCCGCCAAACTGCCGACCTTCCGATCGACAAGCTCAGCGTCCTAACCCACTGAGCCATGATTAAATGTATATATGTAGATGTAGAGATATGTATCGATGATGATGATGACAGTGTTGTTGCTGCTGCTGCTGCTGTTGTTATTATTATTATATTATATTATTAGGAGGTTGGAGGTTAAAACATTTTATTTTATTTTATTTTATTTTATTTTATTTTATTATTTTATTTTATTTTATTTTATTTTATTTTATTATTTTATTTTATTTTATTTTATTTTATATTTTATTTTATTTTATTATTTTATTATTTTATTTTATTTTATTATTTTATTATTTATTTTATTTTATTTTATTTTATTTTATTTTTTTATTTTATTTTATTTTATTTCATTTTATTTTATTTTATTTTATTTTATTTTATTTTATTTTATTTTATTTTATTTTATTTTATTTTATTTTATTTTATTTTATTATTTTATTTTATTTAACTTATATACCACCCTTCTCCCGTAGGACTCAGGGTGGTTCACAAGGTTTTTTTAAAACAGTACAACAAATTACATAGATTAAAAACAATTAAAATAATTAAACTAACCTTGAAACTAAAAACCCCAATAACAATTAAAATACAATTAAAACCCCAGTTAATACTCTCAGTCCAGGCCAGAAAGCTCGAAGAGCCAGGTCTTCAGGTCCCGGCGGAATGAGCGAAGGTCAGGGGCAGTCCTAAGCTCTACAGGCAGCTGGTTCCAAAGGGCCGGTGCACCCACAGAGAAGGCCCTCCCCCTGGGTATTGTCCGCCGGCAATCTTTTACCGGCGGTACCCTGAGAAGACCCTCCCTGTGGGAGTGCACAGGACGAAGGGAGCTTGATGCTGGCAGCAGGTGTTCCCTCAAATATCCCGGACCCAAGCCATTTAGGTTTTATAGGTCATCACCAGCACCTTGAATCTCACCCGGAGGGCAACCGGAAGAACATTTGCAGAAATTGGGTATGGCTAGTCTAGAGAAAAGAAGGACTAGGGTTGACATGATAGCAGTGTTCCAATATCTGAAGGCCTGCCACAAAGAAGAGGGGGGTCAACCTATTCTCCAAAGCACAAGAAACAATGGATGGAAATCAAGGAGAGAAGCAACCTGGAATTAAGAAGAAACTTCCTAACAGCGAGGACAATCAATCAGCGGAATGACTTGCCTTCAGAAGTTGTGGGCGCTCCATCGCTGGAGGATTTTAAGAAGAGACTGCACAGCCACTTGTCTGAAATGGTATAGGATCTCCTGCTTGAGCAGGGGGCTGGACTAGAAGACCTCCAAGGTCCCTTCCAACTGGGACCTCCAAGGTCCCTTCCAACTGTTTTGTTTTGTTTTTTGTCCCTTCATCTCAAAGGAATCTTGCATCACCTAATGAAGTTAAATTACAGGGTACTGTATTCAGGACAAAAGAAATGAAATTATTTTGCGTATTACCTAATGGAACTTCGGCTTTTGCTACCACAAAAACCTGGAAGGAAATATTTAGGCTTCTCACTCTAGCCATGAAAGTGCTTTTCTTAATTAAAACAATTTCGCTTGTCACTTATTAACATATGGTGTCTTATGTGCTAACTCACAATACATGGAGTTCTGCCCAGTTTATTTATTAAAATGAGCAGATATGCACAGAGAGAAAGCAAAACCAAGGGGAAAAAATAAGCTGACGTGTTTTTTTATCTGTTTTCAAGCGAGATGAATGAGGAACCCATTTTACAGATCTTTTCCAGCAAGACACCCCATCCCTCTGTGAAGCTGTTCCTCCTGTGAAGACATGAGCTATTGTCCTTGATCCAGCTCCTGCCAGCCCAGCAGTATGAAAGCATGCAACTGTGAGCAGATAAATAAGTACCAGGATAAAACTGGATGAATACTGCATTCAGTGTTTATTTATTTATTTATTTTATTACATTTATATACCGCCCTTTCCCGAAGGACTCAGGGCGGTTTACAGGGTGATTAAAAACAAAAATACAAAAGTTAAAAACTATTTTAAAAAATTATATCCGTCCCTGAACAAATAAAACCCCAGTTAAAATTAAAATTAAAATTCTCAGCCTGGGCCAGAGAGCTCGAAGAGGGCAACCGGGAGCCAATGCAGCTCGCGGAGTAGAGGTGTTACATGGGAGTATCGGGAAACCCCCATCACAACTCGCGTGGCCGCATTCTGCACCAGCTGAAGCCTCCGAGTGGTCCTCAAGGGCAGCCCCATTTAGAGAGCGTTGCAGTAGTCTAAACGGGAGGTCACAAGCGTGTGAGTGACTGTGCGTAGGGCATCTCGGTCCAGATAGGGTCGCAACTGGCGCACCAGGCGAAACTGGGCAAAAGCCCCCCTGGTCACGTCTCCTATATGGTCTTCAAAATTGAGTCGTGAATCCAGGAGGACGCCCAAGTTGCGAGCCCTGTCAACAGGGGGTAACACCTCACCCCCCATCGTTAGAGATGGAATATGTTTTGGTCATCACATTACAAAAAAAAAACATGTTGAGACTTTGGGGGGAAAAAAAGTGCAGAGAACAGCAACTAGGATGATTAAAGGCTAGAGCAGGGGTGTCAAACTACTGGCCCATGGGCTGGTTTCATCATACCAAAGCTGCATGCACCCCATTGCCGGCAATACAAAAAGAGTCACGATACGTCACAACACGTCATGTGACGTGGCGAGTTTGACCCCCGTGGGCTAGAGACTAAGAATATGAAGAATGGTTGCAGGAACTGGGTATGTCTAATCTAGAGAAAAGAAGGACTAGGGTGTGACATGATAGCAGCATTCCAGTATTTGGGGGGCTGCCACAAAGAAGAGGGGGCCAGCTTATATTCCAAAGTACCAGAAGGCAAGACAAGAAACAATGGATGGAAACTAATCAACGAGAGAAGCAACATGGAATTAAGGAGAAAGTTCCTAACAGTGTGAATAATCAGCCAGTGGAAGAGCTTGCCTTCAGAAGTTGTGGGTGCTTCATCACCGGAGGATTTTAAGAAGAGACTGGACATCTAGTGCTATGTGATATCATGCTGGCCACATGACCACAGAATGATCTTTGGCCAGTGCTGACTCAATGGCCTTGAAATGGAGCTAAGTACTACCCTCTAAGGGACATGGTGGCTCAGTGGGTTAGGACGCTGAGCTTGTCGATCAGAAGGTCGGCAGTTTGAGCGCCTGTTACTCGTCCCATTTTCTGCCAACCTAGCAGTTCGAAAGCACATAAAAATGCAAGTAGAAAAATAGGGACCACTCCGGTGGGAAGGTAACAGTGTTCTGTGCGCCTTTGGCGTCTAGTTATGCTGGCCACATGACCACGGAGACGTCCTCAGACAAGCGCTGGCTGTTCGGCTTTGAAATGGAGATGAGCACCGGCCCCTAGAGTCGGAAACAACTAGCACGCATGTGCGGGGGAACCTTTACCTTTACCTTTACCTTACTACCCTCTATTGTCAGCAACGACTAGCAGAGTAAAATCTGCAGGGACTGATATACCTTTACTTCCAGGAAGACAGATGTAGCTGCTCTAATAATTTTGCTATGAATCCCCAGTTAAAAACTGAGCTTTTCTTTTAATCAAATTTGGTCCAAGTGCCATGCCTTCACCTTGGCTTGAGCTCTAAGGAAATCAATTTCCAATAAACACTTCTACATCCACATACATGCACCCACACAAGCACACTGAGATACTCAAACCCAATAAAAGAAGCCACTGCTTATTCTACAGAACACAAAACAGTTGTACTCTTGTTATTGCTTTTCAGAAATGAAGCATTAAAAGAGAGAGAGAGAATAATCTGATTACTCTCTTTGGCTGGAGTCGGAATAACATTTATACCAATCAGCAATCCAAGTGTTAATTCCCTTCTTGAAATTCTAGCAGCAACTTGCACACAGCCCCACCCCTATTGGCCAGACCATCCTTCTCTGAAGTCTCTGTCCAACTGGCCTCTGGAAGCTGCACTTTAACTCATAAAAGACTGATCACTTCTTCAAGATGATCAACTCATATTCATACCTTTGGATTGCCACCTCCAGATCTCTTTGATTTCTGTCTTCTGTCACCAGTGGACCTTGCAAGCTACTTGAATTGTCTTCTTCTTTTCACAATTCCCACTGCTTGTCTTGGTTCCCTCAGCCCCATTCTCTAGCTACCCTGCTATTCATTTCTATGTTGGCTCTTGAGTCACAATGTCTAGCTAACCCACTACTCACTTCCACATTGGCTCCCCAGCCACAATCTGTAGCCAACCCACGACTCACTTCTACATTGGCTCCCCAGTCACAATCTCAAGCCAACTCACTACTCACTTCCATGTTGGATCCTCAGCCACAATCTCTAGCCAACCCACTACTCACTTTCACCTTGGATCCCCAGCCACAATCTCTAGCTAACCCAACACTCACTTCCACGTTGGCTCCCCAGCCACAATCTCTACCAACCCACTACTCACTTCCACGTTGGCTCCCCAGCCACAATCTCTAGCTAACCCACCACTCACTTCCACGTTGGCTCCCCAGCCACAATCTATAGCAAAACCACTACTCACTGCCATGTTTCTCCCCAGCCACAATCTCTAGCCAACCCACTACTCAATTCCACATTGGCTCCCCAGCCACAATCTCTAGCCAACCCACTACTCACTTCCACGTTGGCTCCCCAGCCACAATCTCTAGCCAGCCCACCACTCACTTCCATGTTGGCTCCCCAGCCACAATCTCTAGCTAACCCACCACTCACTTCCATGTTGGCTCCCCAGCCACAATCTCTAGCTAACCCACCACTCACTTCCATGTTGGCTCCCCAGCCACAATCTCTAGCAAAACCACTACTCACTGCCATGTTTCTCCCCAGCCACAATCTCTAGCTAACCCACTACTCACTTCCACGTTGGCTCCCCAGCCACAATATCTAGCCAACCCACTACTCACTTCCACCTTGGATCCCCAGCCACAATCTCTAACCAACTGATTATTCACTTCCGTGCTGGCTCTCCAGCTACAATCTCTAGCCAACCGACTACTCACTTCCATGGTGGCTCCCCAGCCACAATCTCTAGCCACTCTGCTATTCACTTCTTTGAAGGCTCCCTAGTCACAATTTCTAGTCACCCAACTACACACTTCCTTGCTGTCAAATCTGCTAGCAACTCCTGGCCAGCT
>NW_027673345.1:0-2500 GCF_964194415.1 Vipera berus
AAAATGATACAGAGACATGCAGAGCAGATAGATATAGAGAGACAGGCAGTCAGAGTTGGATGGATAGATAGATAGATAAACGATTCATCGATAATGATAAAGAGACTCGCAGACATGCAGAGATAGATAGATAGATAGATAGATAGATAGATAGATAGATAGATAGATAGATAGATAGATAATGATAGAGAGACAGCCAGACAGGCAATTAGAGATAGATAGGTAGATAGATAGATAGATAGATAGATAGATAGATAGATAGATAGATAGATAGATAGATAGATAGATAGATAGATAGATAGATAGATAGATAGATACAGAGAGATAGGCAGAGATGGATAGATAGATAGATAGATAGATAGATAGATAGATAGATAGATAGATAGATAGATAGATAGATAGATAGATAGATAGATAGATAGATAGATAAATAATGATAGACAGACAGACAGACAGGCACACATAGATAGATAGATAGATAGATAGATAGATAGATAGATAGATAGATAGATAGATAGATAGATGATTGATAGATAGATAGATAGATAGATAGATAGATAGATAGATAGATAGTTTGATAGATAATGAATAGATAATGAAACAGAGACTGGGAGACAGGAAGAGATAGATAGATAGATAGATAGATAGATAGATAGATAGATAGATAGATAGATGATAGATAGATAGATAAATACAGAGAGACAGGCAGAGATGGATAGGTAGATAGATAGATGATAGATAGATAGATAGATAGATAGATAGATAGATAGATAGATAGATAGATAGATAGATAGATAATGATAGATAGATAGAGACAGAGAGACAGGCAGAGATGGATAGGTAGATAGATAGATAGATGATAGATAGATAGATAGATAGATAGATAGATAGATAGATAGATAGATAGATAGATAGATAGATAGAGACAGAGAGACAGGCAGAGATGGATAGGTAGATAGATAGATGATAGATAGATAGATAGATAGATAGATAGATAGATAGATAGATAGATAGATAGATAGTTTGATAGATAATGAATAGATAATGAAACAGAGACTGGGAGACAGGAAGAGATAGATAGATAGATAGATAGATAGATAGATAGATAGATAGATAGATAGATGACGTATGAAAAATGATACAGAGACATGCAGAGCAGATAGATATAGAGAGACAGGCAGTCAGAGTTGGATGGATAGATAGATAGATAAACGATTCATCGATAATGATAAAGAGACTCGCAGACATGCAGAGATAGATAGATAGATAGATAGATAGATAGATAGATAGATAGATAGATAGATAGATAGATAGATAGATAGATAGATAGATAGATAGATACAGAGAGATAGGCAGAGATAGATAGATTGATAGATAGATAGATAGATAGATAGATAGATAGATAGATAGATAGATTGATAGATTGATAGATAGATCGATAATGCATAAAGAGCTATAGATTGACAGGGATAGATAGATAGATAGAGAGATAAAGAGAGAGAGATAAACAGACAAATGATTCATAAATAATGATAGAGAGACAGGGTGACATAGATAGGTGGATAGATAGATAGATAGATAGATAGATAGATAGATAGATAGATAGATAGATAGATAGATAGATAGATAAATAGATAGATAGATAGATAGATATGCAGGCAGGCAGGCAGGCAGACAGACAGACAGACAGACAGACAGACAGACAGATAGATAGATAGATAGATAGGGCATAAATAATGATAGAGACGTATGAACAATGATACAGCGACATGCAGACAAGAAGACATAGATAGATAGAGATGGATAGATAGATAGATAGATAGATAGATAGATAGATAGATAGATAGATAGATAGGGCATAAATAATGATAGAGAGACAGACAGACAGGCACACATAGATAGATAGACAGACAGACAGACAGACAGACAGACAGACAGACAGATAGATAGATAGATAGATAGATAAAGACAGAGAGACAGGCAGAGATGGATAGGTAGATAGATAGATGATAGATAGATAGATAGATAGATAGATAGATAGATAGATAGATAGATAGATAGATAGATAATGATAGATAGATAGAGACAGAGAGACAGGCAGAGATGGATAGGTAGATAGATAGATAGATGATAGATAGATAGATAGATAGATAGATAGATAGATAGATAGATAGATAGATAGATAGATAGATAGATAGAGACAGAGAGACAGGCAGAGATGGATAGGTAGATAGATAGATGATAGATAGATAGATAGATAGATAGATAGATAGATAGATAGATAGATAGATAGATGACGTATGAAAAATGATACAGAGACATGCAGAGCAGATAGATATAGAGAGACAGGCAGTCAGAGTTGGATGGATAGATAGATAGGTAAACGATTCATCGATAATGATAAAGAGACTCGCAGACATGCAGAGATAGATAGATAGATAGATAGATAGATAGATAGATAGATAGATAGATAGATAGATAGATAGATAATGATAGAGAG
>NW_027673344.1:0-23791 GCF_964194415.1 Vipera berus
ATGTACGTCGTGCCATACCCGAGGCCACCAAAAGGTCCGTGTCACTAAATTGAGGGTCTTGAAAAACCCAAAGTGCCCCGCCGTAGTATTGTCATGGCACTGTATCATCACGAGGGTTCAGAGCGGCCCTGTGGGTACATATAGTCGCCCCCAATGTTTCAGCAAGCCCTCCTCCAAAGTCCATGGGGATGTGGGACCAACCTCGGCCTTCCTCTGTTGTGACCAGTCGTCCAGGCACTGTGCCTCATGCACCTGAGCCTGCAAGTCCACCGGCTCATGGACTGCAGCCAAGGATTCTGCAGGCAGCACCGTCCACGGGGGCAGTGGGTCCTTGGTGCGGAGGTACTCCGGCTTGTGGGACAGGGCATTTGCCCTCTGGTTGTGACCCCTGGGGATGTAGGTCACATGAAAGTTGAACCAGGCGAAAAACAAAGACCACCGGATCTGCCACTGGTTCAACTTCCTGGCCGCCTTCAGGTGTTCTAGGTTCTGATGGTCCATCCAGACCTCCACCTGGTGTTGGGCCCCCTTGAGATGATGCCGCCAAGCCTCAAATGTGGCCTTGATAGCCAGCAACTCTTTTTCCCAGATGGTAGAGTTGCGCTCGGAAGGATTGAGTTTCTGCGAATAGTAAGCGCAGGGAAAAAGTGCTGCTATCTACCGGGGCCTGCAATAACACCACCCCAAGAGCCATGTTGGACGCATCCATCTCCACTATGAAGGGACAGTTTGGGTCGGGGTGCCTCAAGACGGTTTCCATGATGAAGGCCTTCTTGAGGGCCTCAAACACCTGTTGCTCTGGAGGACCCCACTGGAATGGGACCTTCTTCTTAAGGAGCTGGGTTAGTGAAACTGTCAGCATAGCAAAGCCTGGGATGAAGGTACAGTAATAGTTGGCAAACCCCAGAAGGTGCTGGATATCCTTCACCCGATGAGGGGGTTCCCAACTACACAAGGCCTCCACCTTGCGTGGGTCCATGGCGATGCCTTCGGGAGAGATGATGTCACCAAGGAACCCTATGGAACTCTGGAAGAAGAGGCATTTATCCAGCTTCGCATAGAGTTGATGCTCCCAAAGGCGCTGCAAGATGAGGCAGACGTGCTGCACATGGCTTTCCCTGGACCAGGAGTAGATCAGAATGTCGTCCAGATAGACCACCACGAACTGGTCCAGCATGTCCTGAAAAACATCATTCATCAGGTGTTGGAAGACTGCTGGGGCATTGTTCAGCCCGAACGGCATAACGGTGTATTCAAAATGACCGTATCGAGTGCCAAACGCTGTCTTCCAATCATCACCCTATGGCATCCGTACTAGGTTGTAGGCCCCTCAGAGTTCGAGCTTGGTGAAGATGGTTGCCTCATGCAGCCTCTCCATCAGCTCCGGGATGAGCGGCAGGGGGTACCGATTCCACACCGTGATGGCGGTAGTCGGCGGTAGTCACAGCACAAGCGTAGATCCCCTGTCTTCTTCTTGATGAAGAGGACTGGGGCCGAGAGAGGGGACAATGAAGGCCAAATGAATCCCCTGGCCAGGTTCTTGTCCAAAAAGTCCAACAAAGTGGCCAACTCGGGCTCCGACATGGGGTACAGTGGCGCATTGGGCAGAATTTTTCCCCAAACTCCATTTTCTCCAATACTTTCACCAAAAATTTCCAGTCCAATTGATCAAAGGCTTTTTCAGCATCGAAAAAAATCAGCACTACGGAGACCTGATTATTCCTTTCCAAGAATTCCAGTAAATCTACAATATGTCTCACATTATTCTTCATTTGTCTACCGCTTATAAATCCAGTTTGATCACTATGAATCACTTGCTGCATTACCTTCATTAATCTATTAGCTAAAATTTTTGCAAATATCTTATAATCAGTATTTAAAAGCGATATTGGTCTATAGCTTTTGGCTTGGGTAACATCTTGATCTTCCTTCGGAATCAACAAAATAAAAGCTGTTTTCCACGATGGAGGCACTTCTCCTCCCAACTGAATTGTCCTAAACAATTCTCTTAAAGGTTCCAACATTTCTAACTGTAAATTTTTATAATAGACGGCAGTCAAACCGTCAGTTCCCGGTGCCTTACCCACCTTTAATTGCTTAATTGCTAAAAAAACTTCTTCATCACTTATCAATTGATTCAACCCTTCCTTTTGTTCTTGTGTAAGAACAGGGATATTAGCTTCCTGCAAATATCCATCTATGTCTGCATCTCGAATCTTATCTCTAACATACAACTTAGAATAAAAATCAACAAAAGCCTTTTTAATAAGATTCTGCTGGTACACTATTTTACACTTGTATTCTATTCTTTCTATATTGCATGCTCTCTGTTTCTTCCTTAACAAATAAGCTAACCACCTACCCGGTTTATTAGCATTACAAAAAGTATTATGTCTAGCATACCGTAAGTTAGTTGCCACTTGATCTGCCATCAACATATCAAACTGACCTCTTAGTAAAGTAATTGCCTCTTTAATCTTCCCATCAGATGGATTCGGAATTAAAGCCTTTTCTTTTTTCTTAATTTCCTCCTCTAATTCTTTCCTCCTAAATTCCAATTTACGTCTATGTTTATTGTTCAAATATATTAACACTCCTCTCATATAAGCTTTACTTGCATCCCAAACCATCTCCATAGGAGTACCTTTATGCATATTAATTTTAAAAAATTCTTTCATCTGTTTTTTACACTCTTCCACATTTTCCTGATATCTAAACAAGTTTTCATTTAATCGCCAAGACCGTCTGTCTCCATTATCTTTTTCTATCTCCAACCATACTGGACTATGATCAGATATAGTTCTTGGACAAATCTTGATCTTCTTAATCCTAGAAAAAAAATCATTAGTAATTAATACAAAGTCAATCCTTGAAAAAGATTGATGCCTATCAGAGAAAAAAGTAAAGTCTTTTTCTTGCAAGTTCCTTTCTCTCCACACATCTCTCAATTCCAAGTCATCCTTCATCTCAAAAAATGATTTAGGCAGTCTAGCATGACTTGGCGTACTTCTAAAAAGGCCTCTTTTGTCCATTTGTACATCCAAAATGCCATTCCAATCTCCCATAAAAATACAAGATTTGTAATCCCACTGGATAATCTTACTGTGTAATAATTTGTAAAAATCTCCTTGCTGTTGGTTAGGAGCATATAATCCAACCAAAAGTATTTTCTTGCCTTCTGTTAATAGTTCAATTATAACATATCTTCCTTGTTTATCTGCTTCAAGTAAAGTAGCTGTTAAAGTATTCTTAACGTAAATAACAACTCCGTTTTTCTTGTCAGGAGCAGAGGCAATAAACTGTGTGCCCAACCTAAGGTTTGTCAGATACTTTTGATCAGCTGCTCGAATATGTGTTTCCTGTAAGCAAATAACATCATTTTTAAATTGCTTTAGATATTGAAATACTTTCTTTCTTTTATGTGGTGAATTTAAGCCATTAACATTCCAGGTTAGAAGCTTTGTCGCCATCTTTTGCGACCTGAAGCTTTTGGAGCGCCTCTTCCAAAATCACCTGCACTCTCTTTGGCTTCGCTCCTCCCACTGCTTCACTATAAGTATGTTTTTGAGATGTAGTCATGACTCTCTGTTGTTCTTGCTCTTGTCTCATTCGTCTGGCTGCAGCGCGTGTCATTCTTTGGTCTCTGACCTCCTCCATTGGTACTGAAATCTGATCCACTCCTGTAGTTTGCTGAGATTCTCCATCTTTCAGCTGCGTAGCTCCTTCAGCACCTTGTATACTCTCCCTTTGTAGCTGACGCTCTCCTTCACCATTCTTCCTTTTAAATTCCGTGGATGATGGGGGGCCTGCCCTCAAAATATTAGCATAAAAATCTCGTGCCTGTAAAACTGTGTTAAGGCAGTATCTCGTGCCTGCGTGCATCACCACCATACCTACTGGAATCTCCCATCTGAACTGGATATCCCGTTTCCTTAATTCTTCTGCCAAAAAAGCAAATTCTTTCCTTCTCCTTAAAATTCTTGGAGGGATCTCTTTCAAAATTAAAATTTCTTGCTCTGCAAATGTAAATTTGTTATTATAAAAAGCTTGAATAACCTCATTTCTAATTGCTCTTTTCGTAAAATAAACCACCACATCTCTAGGTAGCTTCCTTTGTCTTGCAATCCAGGAATTAACATGGAATATTTTATCTATATCCACCATAATATCTTCTGCTGAACACCCCAGAATCTGTTCAAGAGCTTCTGAGAGTACTTTTTTCAAATTTTCCTTAGGATCTTCTTTCAAACCTCTGATTCTCACAGCGAACTCCATCTCGCAGTACTGCACCAATGTTAAATCATCATCAATCTTATCCATCACAGTTTCAGCACCCATCATTTTGGCATCTAATTTCATATTATTTTGGCTAAGTTCTTCCACTCTCTCATCCAAGCGTTCAATGCAAACAGCGAGCCCTTGAAATGCAACCAAAATATCTGCCTTTATTTCTGTATTCTTCTCCTCAATAAGCTCAGCTATTTGTTGAGATTGTTTTTTCAAAGCCTCTTGAAAAGCATCCTGCAAATCTTTTATTGTTAAAGCTGGTGCGGGTGTGGGTGCCGGGGGAGGAGGCATCAAAGCCTGTAATGAAGATTGTTGAACTGGCGAGGCCCCCGCACTTCTAGGAACTTTAGTTGGTTTGGTAGCCATTTTGGCACCACTTAGTTCTATTGCGCACTTTCACTTTCCGCACCGTTTGCAACTTTGCCACAAAGTAGTCTGAGTTAAAGTTCAAATACTTGCTATTACAGCATTCTCCTGCACAGCTCTGCCTGCATCCAAGTAATCCAAGTAATGCCTTGGAGCAGAGGCATCCCGGAGTCCGGAGCAAACTCAGGCTTCGGGGGGGGGCTCACACCCTTCAACCACCAGAGTTTAAACTCTGGCTGTCTAGGGGAGCTCTACCCCTGCCTGGGCACTCACCCCCTCCTCTTCTCCCGAGGAGCGGGTTTCCGAGCCGCCAAACAGCTGATCGTCGCTGTTTTTGGCGGCTCTACGGAGACAACTAGGCTGACAGCCGAAATGGCTGCCGTCAACGGAGCCTTGCAACCCGGAAGCTCCCCATCTTATTATATTGTTAAGAACTAGGTAAACATGCCCAGGGCTCTACTGTTATTTGTTTAAAATTCAACTACTCTTCAAATCTTTATGAAAATAACCAGAAGTAATTCAGGCCATATTTTGTATGATCAAGAGCAAATGGTCTTTTCATATCTAAGAGGAACAGCTATTCAAAAGAGTTGAAATTAAATCACATTTCCCTCCCATGCTATTCCCTCCTTTGAAAAATATTTCAAAATAATTCATTTATACTCATTTTCAAAGGATCAGTGTGTCGAAGACTCTAAAGACCTCTGTATTTTGCTTTTCTTTGTTAATATTACATTTTCTACACAGAGAGTGCTGCAGACCAAAGCAATTATGAGTGACTATGCCACTCATCAAAGCATTATCACTCTGTTCCTAAAGAAGTGAATCAACTTCAGAATTTTTATATTTCAGCTTAGTTTGCTTTCACTAACAATACAATGAACTAATACATTGTTAACTTCATCATTTCAATTTCTTTCGTGGTAAAATGATCTGGATATGACTTTGTTTTTAAAAAAGTTACTTGCTCAAGGATCAGCGGAAAAATAATGTCACAGTAATAAATGTTTACTGTGTCTCCCCACTGATCCTGCCTTCCCAATCTTCTTCCAAGGATCTCCTATGCATGGATTTTATTTTGACAGTAATTGTATGAGGAGTCTGGTCTAAAATATAGTGAGTGATTAAACATATCCCAGCCCAGAGCAGAAATTTGAACACATAACCCCCTGCACCCCAAATAACCCTCTAAACATTGCTGTGCCTATGTCTGCTAGAATGACATGGATGTAAACTAAGTATGTGGATTCTTAATGATATATAAGGCAAAAAAAATCCATACTCTTTCTGGGAGAATAATGTTACTTGGAATAAAGAGGCTAAACATTTCTCTTTATGCTAAAATCTAATAAAGGAATCTGGAACAAATAGATACGCTGCACTGAAATACTGACTTAATCCAAAGTTATCTTTTGACCTCTTTCAAAAAGCAGGAAAGTACTGAATTTGGAAGGGTGTCAAGTATTTTCATTTTCAGATACTTTTCTTAATGTTGAAGGAAGTTCTCTTCAGACAATAACCCACGTTGAGTATGTGGCCCAAGTATAAGCAAAAGTGTTTATTTTTCTCAGCTCAAAATCAAAGAGCACTAAATTCTCTAGATTTTAAAAATGATACTTTTGTGTAGTCATCTATAACTATATTTTATTTTCCACTTTACATATAGGTTGATTCATGATAAGTTCATTTGATTCCTAAACAAACAAATTCTAATTTAGCCCATTATATAACTAACTGTTGTACTGCACCCTGTTTCTAAGACTTCATTGCCAAATACTGAAACAATTTCATGGGTACCGAAAAAGATAGTCATGCTGGATTTATTTAGTGCTGTTCTGCTAGCACAGGTTTATCCACCCTCCAGACATCAGTAAAGGAAGCAAAACTGTATAGCAAAATAAAGTTAATGTTAATCCAAAAACAAATCTCCCTTAGCGGAAGAAGTTAATGGCTGAATGTACTTCCTATGTTAGGCTACATATTTTAAAACTGTAACAAAACAATGTGAGCAGTAAGCAGTGAGCAGTTGTAGCGCACAAATTCATATAAAATGTTAGGTGCTTGAACCTTCCAAATAAAGCTTCCTTTGTCTTGCTCCTGCTGCTCCTGCTGCTCCTGCTGCTCCTCCTCCTCCTGCTGCTGCTGCTGTTGCTGCTGCTGCTGCTCCTCCTCCTCCTCCTTCTCCTCCAAGCATTACACTATAGCAGGGGTGTCAAACTTGCAATATCATATGATGTGTCACAATGTATCACAACTTTTTTTCCCCATTGCTGGCAATGGGGTGGGTGCAGTTTCACCAGTTTGACACCCCTGCACTAGAGTGAGCAATCTGAGTGCATGGAAGTAATATCTGCTACTTCTACCAATTAGCTAAATGGTGAGATGGTAGATGGTAGTTAGTTGCAATGCAATATTTGTTTCAGATGTATAGTCAGACTTACTTAGTGCTGGGTGAGATGCAACTAACAAATGTCAAAGATTTAGTGTATATATATTTCTTTTTTGCTGACAAAGAGTTAAAGAGTTAAATGGGAGATGAGCTTGTTAGCTCTTATCAGCTAGCCATACCCTTTGTGGGATTTGAACCTAGGCAGCCTGCATGCTATTAACCTCCAGGCCACTGGCTCTCCTCTCCTTTTTGTCAGCCAAGCCAAGGGAATGTATTGCAGTAGCAACCTGAGCCCTGCTTGATGCTCCTAGGTTGGAGCTGCAAGGCAAAAGTGATCATAATAATAGAACTGCAATATAGCAGTTCAAAACCAAAGGTGCATCAACCAGACCAGTCTGACTGGAAAATACACACACACACACACACGTGTGTATGTGTGTGTGTGTGTGTGTGTGTGTGTGTGTGTATTGGAAAGAAAAGAAAACAATCAAACACCAGGAAAAATATACACAAAACTGTTTACTAATCTACTTAGCTTTCGTCGGCTAACTGCCGACATCATCAGAGTAAAAGCCAGAGTTCAGGGAGATTGCTTATAAAGCCGGTTGTTTTTGCACCCTGCTCATTGAGCGGGTCACAATCTACCCACCCCAATTGCCCCAATTGACCGTATAGTTTCTCCCTCTCTCTCTCTCTCTCTCTCTCTCTCTCTCTCTCTCTCTCTCTCTCTCTCTCTCTCTCTCTCTCTCTCTCTCTCTCTCTCCTCCCTCCCTCCCTCCCTCCCTCCCTCCCTCCCTCCCTCTCTCTCTCTCTCTCTCTCTCTCTCTCTCTCTCTCTCTCTCTCTCTCTCTCTCTCTCTCTCTCTCTCTCCCTGTGTGTATTTTAATTATCTAAATATTCAGTCTGGGTTTTTTGTCATTAATCTATTCTATAACCAGTGTTTTAAGAGAACCATAATGATGGAGTTAATTAAATTATAGAAAGTGACCAGCAGTTTCAAAACTAACTTGAATTTGGTGGGTCAATAGTTTATAATTTGTCGTCACTCGAAATTAATTACAAGAAGTGCTCATTTCTGCTGAAACTTAGATGGCTCAGTGGGTTAGGATGCTGAGCTTGTCGATCAGAAGGTCGGCAGTTTGGCGGGTCGAATCCCAAGTGCCGCGTAGCAGAGTGAGCGCCTGTTACTTGTCCCAGCTTCTGCCAACCTAGCAGTTCGAAAGCATGTAAAAATGCAAGTAGAAAAAATAGGGACCACTATGGTGGGAAGGTAACAGCGTTCTGTGCTCTTGGATGCAATGTAACTTTTCCTGTTTTATCAATCTATCTTTTGACTTTCACTCATTTGTTTATGTGTCCTCTTATTAATTTCTTCTTCCTGTGTAAGTTCTTCTTAAGTTCTTCCTGTGTCATTTTAACATTACCTATACAGTGTTTTAACATAACCTATGTTATATTATTTAGCACCTTGTGTGCACGTGAAAGGGTATGAAAGGATAAAGAAAGGAAAAAGAAAAAAGGAGAGGGGATCTTTAATATTCCTTAGAAATTATACTAACACAAATGTTGGTGCTTAATATGGCTTTTTTTGTAAATTAAATCTTCTTGGCATAACCCTAGGTTCTAGTGATTTGCTTAGATCACTTCTTGAGAGGTTCTAAAGGAGACATGTCAAACTCTCAACATCACGTGACATCACACAACATATTGGGATGGTTTTACCATTGCCAGAAATGGGGTGGGCGCAACTTCTGTGTGATGCGTCTGGCCTGTTTGACACCCCTGCTCTAAAGTGAATGTAGATTGATAATTTTGGATAGACCAATATAGCTTCAATTGGTTTAAGGCAGCTTTATATCGTCCTGTAATTACTGTAATTACTCATTCACACACAGCTATGTTTGGAGAGTTGTAATGGTTATTGTTGTATTTTCTTTCACCTTTTCAGCACATAGAATTATATATTTTTGATTTTGTGCTCTAGATGTAATGCTAGAAATCCACATCTACCTACCAGATTATACTGTTTATAATAACACCATGATATTACCAACTAAAATAAAACTCTTAATAAAAAAAAGTTCTTCTGAGTTATTTTTAAAGCTCCTTTACTGGCATACAGCTCCTTGAATTAGTGTAAATTTATATATTTATTTATTAGATTTGTATGGTTACCCATCTTAAGCACAACTCTGATTGGCTTGCAATAACAATAATGAAACCCAATGTATAAAATCATAAACAATAAATTCATAAAACAAAAACCTAGGAACTCAATCATCCTCTTGGGATACCCACAGCCAAATCCAGATAGCCTCATTCTATCCCAGCAAAGTCTAGTTAAAAGGCATGGTGTCCCTGAAATGGCCACTGTAGTGTATGCTGCTAGCATACACAGGAAATGCCAGTGCAGCAGGGGGCTGGACAGCTCCAGGCGATAACCGCTGAGGCGGGAAAAGCCAGATGGAGCAAGTCTGACAGCCCCTGGCGTGGTCAGCTCTGGCGGGAAGCCAGGGTTTAAACCTATTGGCCACATGCACTGGCGGGAAGCCCAGGTTCAAATCTATTGGTCATCATTCACCTGGGCAGGTATAAGAAACACCTGGTAAACCCCTTTGTCCCAGATTCATTCCTGATCCGAATAAAAGAAGTACTACCCAGCTCAAGTGTCCGTCTCTCTGTGCGACCACGCGACTTTGCACTGGCGACGAAGGTGGGATCCTGCATCGGACAACACTAGCCGCGGACGAAATCCAATCGGCAGCCCCGGATCCAGACGCAGGACAACCGAGACGACGAGATGACACAACTGGGTCAGTATCCCCTTTTCAATAGCGGCCACCCCGAGGAGTGGGAAGCCTTCGTGGGGCAGATAGAATGCTACCTGCGGGCGAACGGGGTGAAGGAGGACCGGCAGAGAGCGGCGGTACTTCTCTGCAGCTGCGGCACAGAAACCTACCAGCTGGCAGTCGGTCTCTGCACTCCCGATGACATCCACTCCGTCGGCTACAACGAATTGCTGGCGAAGCTGTCTGAACATTTCAAGCCCGAGACGTCCGAGATCGCCTGGCGGTATCGTTTCGGAAAACGGGATCAGCGACCAGGTGAGTTTGCCGAACAGTGCATGGCAGCTCTGAGGCAGGCAGCTCGCCTCCGCAATTTCGAAAATCTAGAAATTAGGCTGCGGGATCGGCTCGATTGTGGGGTGAGGGACAGGAAGCTGCGCCAGAAACTTTTTGCCAAGCAGAAACTGACCCTGAGGGATGTCCAAGACGAACTCCTAGCCTGGGATGCAGCCGAGGAGTCCGAGGCGAGGGAAGGCGGATCCATCCACCAGGTGAGAAGAGGCACCGACGCAGACGGGGCAGAGCTGGAGGTGGATGCCATCAACCGACCTCAGCGATCCTTCAACCCCGACCGAGACAACAGAAAAGAACCGAGACCAACCACGGCAGGCGAGAGAGACCAGGAGTGCAGATGTGGAGCGAGCGGACCCCGGTCTACCCAGCCTCATGGCCACAGTGCGAATCGCCCTCAGTCTACCCAGCAATGCGGCTCCAACTCCCGGTCTACCCAGAACAGCGGCTACGGACAGCCCCGGTCTACCCAGTGCTCCGGCTGCGGCGCGAGCGTCTCCCGGTCTACCCGCTGTGCGAGCTGCGGAGGACAGCATCCCCGGTCTACCTGCCGTTTCAAGTCGGCGAAGTGTCGGTCGTGCGGGAAAACGGGGCACATCGCGGCGGTCTGCAGAAGCAAGCAGCGGGACAGCCTACACGAGGTGGAAGCTGAGTTCCAGTATGCCACAGGTACTGGGAAGCAGTCGCTGGGACTGACTGTGAGTCACACGACGGGACGGCCGGGCATTTTCAAAACAGGGGCTCCTGCGGCGCTAGCCCAAAAAATAAAACTGAGGGTGAAGCTGCAAGGGGTCCCCTGCTTGATGGAGCTGGACTCAGGGTCAGCCGTATCCATCATCTCCGCCAGAACGTTTTTAGACATTTGCAAGCGGAGCGGCCAACGGGTTCCCTTGAGGTCATCCAGACTGACCCTCTCTGACTTTCAAAATTCACCGATTAAAGTCCGGGGGGAGGCGTTGGTGTGGGTGCAGTACAAGGGATTCAAGGGTAAATTAAGTGTGCTGGTCGTCGAGGTCCAGCGGACTAGCCTTTTGGGGTTAGGGTGGTTTAACGCCTTGGGCATCAAAATTACAGGGATTAATCAGACACGGAGCCATTTGTCCCTAGAAGCAGTCTGCGAGGAATTCGCGGACGTGTTCGATGGGCAGTTGGGAAAGTACACAGGTCCCCCAATCTCATTTAGACTAGATCCCCAGGTGCAACCCATAAGGATGAAGGCGAGGCGTGTTCCATTCGCGTTAAAGCAAAAGATAGAGCGGGAATTGGATAAGCTGGTAGACCAGGGGGTGTTAACACCAGTAGATGGAGCGGATTGGGAAACTCCCATCATAACGCCAATTAAAGCAAATGGGGAAATTCGTATCTGCGCTGATTATAAAGGGACCATAAACCGAGCTTTAAGTGCCCATTCCTATCCGGTCCCTGCAGTCAGCAGCATCTTAGCGTCCCTACAAGGCGGGTCGGTGTTTGCTAAATTGGACCTCACCCAAGCTTATCAGCAACTGCCGGTAGACCCAGGGGCTGCTAGAGCGCAAACGATCATCACTCACAAGGGAGCGTTCCGGGTAGACCGGTTGCAGTTTGGGGTTAGCGTAGCGCCTGGGATTTTTCAGGAGGTGATGGAAAGGACGCTTAAGGGAATACCAGGGGTTTGCCCTTATTTTGATGACGTCCTGATCGCAGCCAGCTCCCCGGATGTGCTGGCAACCCATTTAAGGACGGTCCTTGAGAGGTTCAGGGGGGCAGGTCTCAAACTCAAAAGGGAGAAGTGCAAGATTGGGGTCCCAGAGACAGAATTCCTGGGGTTCAGGATAGATGCTCAAGGCATCCACCCATCTGCATCAAAGGTGAGGGCAATCAAGGAAGCCCCTGCTCCCAAAAACAAGCCTGAATTGCAGGCGTTCTTGGGGCTCCTCAATTTCTACCACACATTCCTGCCTCACAAAGCCTCAATTGCAGAACCCCTACATAGGCTGCTTGACAAGCAAGCGCCTTGGGACTGGACTGACAAACATGCAAAAGCATTTCAAACACTAAAAAACATGTTAGCAAGCAATGCCACTGTCACCCATTTCAGGGAGGATCAGCCAATCTGTCTTGCGTGCGATGCATCCCCTTATGGGATTGGAGCAGTGCTCAGCCATCTCAAGGAGGATGGAACTCAGGCTCCCATCGCCTACTACTCCAGAACCCTGTCAGCTGCAGAGCGGAACTATGCCCAGACAGACAAGGAGGCACTGGCAGTGGTTGCTGGATTAAAGAAATTTCATGATTACCTATATGGCAGAGATTTCATAATCTTCACAGACCATAAACCTTTATTAGGACTATTCACAACAGAGAAGCAAACACCACAGATTTTGTCACCTAGAATGTTAAGATGGTCAATATTTCTCTCTGCATATTCTTGTAAATTGATACACAGACCAGGGAAGGAGATGGGGCATGCTGATGGTCTCAGCAGACTGCCCCTAATGGACAGGGAGCCGGACCCAGCACCGGCTGCCCAAATCCTGGCAATCCAGGAACTGCCAGAATGCCCCCTCAACGCGAGGGACATAGCCACAGAGACACCAAAAGACAAGGTTCTGAGCAGGGTTCATTCGTGGGTGAGTAGTGGGTGGCAAGACAAATCACCAGGGCACGAGTTCACTGCTTACTTTTCAAGAAGGTTTGAACTGTCCACACACAAAGGGTGCCTTTTGTGGGGAAACAGAGTCATAATTCCCACAAGGCTCAGGGAAAGAGTTCTCCAATCACCACATGAAGGACACCCAGGGATAGTAAGAATGAAGGCTCTAGCAAGGAGTTACCTATGGTGGCCAGGATTGGACAAGGAGATAGAAGCACAGGTAGTGGGGTGTTACACATGCCAGAGGACACGGCCAGAACAACCACATGCACCAGTCCATAAGTGGGAGGAAACACACTCACCCTGGTCCAGGGTGCACATAGACTACGCTGGCCCATTTCAAGGTCACACATTCCTGGTAGTTGTGGATAGTCATTCAAAATGGCTTGAGGTGGTACCTGTAAGCAGCATGATATCAGCAGGGACCATCCAAGCATTGAGGGGGATATTTGCTACACATGGGTTGCCTGATGTAATCGTGTCAGATAATGGAACGCAATTTACTTCCTCGGATTTTCAGGTGTTCCTGAGGACCTTGGGGATTAGACACGTCACCTCGGCCCCCTTCCACCCTGCCAGTAATGGATTGGCAGAACGATTCGTGAGAACAACAAAAGATGCACTCAAGCGCATAGTACAGGGAGATTGGAAGCAAAGACTAGCCACATTCCTCCTTCACCAACACGCAACACCTTGCACTGCCACAGGCAAAAGCCCAGTGGAACTCAGATGGGGGAGACGCCTCATTACAACTTTAGACAGGCTCCATCCAGACAGAGTAGCCGCAGACACTGGGAACCCCAACATCAAGACACACTTTACCTCAGGGGACCTCATATGGGCCAGGAACTACAGTACGGGTCATCCATGGGTGCCAGGGGAAATTTTAGAGCAAACAGGGCCCCTTTCCTACAGAGTAAGGGTGGAGGGGGGACTCCTGTGGAAAAGGCATCTGGACCAACTGAGGAAAAGGACTCCTGAAAGGGTGGCAGAGGACACACTGGGGGTTGAGGAGGAAGATCCAACACAAGAGCCAATACAAACACATTTACCAAGGAGGATGGTTGGGGGGGATCAATGGCAACCCCTGTACAGGCAGGAGTCTGACAGAGAAACCAGGCAGTCACCAGGAATCAGCAAATCACACACACAGACACACAGCAACCTTCCTCAACAGGAGCGTCAGGAAGGAGTGAATAGCCATGCCACCATACCTCCGGGAGAACATGTACCAAGAAGGTCAAGTAGGCCACACAAAGCGCCAAGCTACCTCACTGACTATGTACGTTCATAAAGGGGGCAGCAGAACAACTAAGTGTATCCATTGTAAACATGTTTTTGTAAATATGTGTATATAGTTGGAGATGGTATGACAGAGGAAAGTCCTCACTATGGGGGAAGGGGTGTAGTGTATGCTGCTAGCATACACAGGAAATGCCAGCGCAGCAGGGGGCTGGACAGCTCCAGGCGATAACCGCTGAGGCGGGAAAAGCCAGATGGAGCAAGTCTGACAGCCCCTGGCGTGGTCAGCTCTGGCGGGAAGCCAGGGTTTAAACCTATTGGCCACATGCACTGGCGGGAAGCCCAGGTTCAAATCTATTGGTCATCATTCACCTGGGCAGGTATAAGAAACACCTGGTAAACCCCTTTGTCCCAGATTCATTCCTGATCCGAATAAAAGAAGTACTACCCAGCTCAAGTGTCCGTCTCTCTGTGCGACCACGCGACTTTGCAGCCACAACTTTGCCAAATTTAAATCCCAATGTTGTCATAGGAACTCTGGTGGCACATTGGTTAGAATGCAGAATTAGAGTCTAACTCTGCCCACAGTCTGGTGTTCTATCCTGATGGGGTTAGAGGTTGACTCAGCCTTCCATCCTTCCAAAGCCACTAAAATGGGGACCCAGATTGTTGGGGGACACTATGCTGACTCCGTAAACTGCTCAAAAGAGCTATAAAAGCACTATGGAGTGGCATATAAGTCTAAGTGCTATTGCTGCATTCCATAAATTAATCCATTTGAGTAACATTGATTCAAAAATTGTTTCTCTATGATGCACCATTTTTTTTTAAATTCCATTTATATCCCGCCCTTCTCCGAAGACTCAGGGCGGCTTACAAGCTTAGCAGTAGCCTTCATTCTATGTATATGTATTTTGCTCAATTAAATGTTACAAAGTATCAAACTGACAGTAGAGTTTTGTTATACTGTATAGATTTGGTCTATGAACTGTCTTTACAAAATTGTAAAATGTTCTATCCAAGTTTTTTATCATGTGTGCAAGAGAATCTATATATATGATGTAAATGATGGGCTTTAAATTAATTTCTAAAACTTGAAGAAACTGGAGAAGAGTTTTAAAATTATTTTTACTAAGTATTGTTCATGGAGACTGACTGATGTAACTTCTATTCTATATTATCTTCCATTTTTACAGTGTGTTTTTTTTTAAAAAAAATTGCACTTAGAAGTGTCCAAAAACAATAATACTTAAAGTTCAGTTAGGAATTCCTGCTGATAGGAAGATTAAATATTCTCTAAAAAAAAACAACAGTCTTTCAGATAATGGCTGAAACTTCATTACTCAAATACATTTTTGAACTGCTATTTTCTGCCTCACTTCACTGTAATTGCAAAATATAATAGCAGCTGTAAATGTTTCAGAGCATAAAACAACTGACAACTCCTAGGTTAAAGGACAATGCCTAAAATGCAATAAACAATATTCCAATGTGTTTGCTTGTTTTCCTTCCACAGCACCCTTTTGCTGAAAATTGCTATAAGATAAGAGAATAAATCATATATAATCATATATTCTCAAGCTTCCTCCTTCTCTGTAAGGACAACGGCACAGTTAGATCTACCTCTATAGCAGTTTCATACATTGGACAAATTCCACTGCTGCTGTGTTTGATGTTTTCAGGTTTGTTGTCAGTGGTTCCTCTTGCTGGAGGACCCAAAACAACAGTAGGCTAGCATGGCATTCCCACCTGCCTCATTGATCACTGTGGGTGAAGGATCAGGATGAGATAAGGAACTACTTCACCAGAGCACCTGTAGGACAAAAAGCAGGCAGAGCTGGGGACGGAGTTAAGTGAATCATCAGCCTAGAGTTGTCACAATCCCACCAATGTTTTAAGTCAGGGGTCTCCAACCCCCAGTCTGTGGACTGGCATTGGGCCATGGCATGCGAGAATCTGGGCCACGCAAACAAACAAAGCCCCATCCGCTGGATGCAGGCAGTATATGAAACCACCCCTCCTCTGGTCTACAGAAAAACCTCTCTCCATGGAACCTGTCCCTGGTGCACAAAAGGTTGGGGACCTCTGTTGTAATTCCCACCTCTCCTGAATCCTTTTGACCCTCATCTACTGCCAATTTAACACTGAACATTAGTTGACTAGATTCTTGTGCATAAGCTTGAGCAATCAATCTTCTTGACTGCAACTTAATGTATGGTCCTGGTTTTCTTTGGACCTGACAACACCATAGTAAATGCTGCAGAACTATCTTGAAATCGTTGCCTCTGAAACAGAAACTAGGTTATTGGTTAATGAAGTCATGTTTCTTAGCCTCCTGAAAATATTGTGGGGAAGCAGAGTGGCTATGCTAGTCTCTGATTAAGGATAGTTGTTATATGGGGAGAGGCCTCAAGAACACTATTTTTTAAATGGATTTTACATTGGGTGTGTCATGTGTGTTTAAAATATATAGCCTTTCATGGCAGATAACAAAAAATATTTTTAAAAATGTCATGACTATCTATGGACTAATTGAAAATGGGAAAATATATATAAATGTAGTGGGCTAAGAGCTTGTTAAAAAGAAATCTTTGCCAATATCAGCTAATGGACTGTACAAAAGCATTTTAAATGAGAGCAATAGCAAAAATATAAGCTTTTGCTGACAAAAAACCTACTTTGAATTCTTTGGTTAAGGTGACCTTTACAAAAGACTCAGTATGAAATGTTGCAAAGTACTAAGAGATGGAAGGAAGACAGAGGGAGGGAGGGAGAGAGAAAAATTTCACTTGCATCTAGATCCAAGCCCAATAGACTAAATAAAAACCCCAAACCCCAAGGCTTACCATGTTGAAAAAAAATGCTGTATTTACTCAGCTTCAATTATGTAGAAATAAATCCCATTAGTCTCAATGCAATTTTCTCCTAAAAGTATTTGGATGTTTTAAACTTTTAAAACAACAATAACAATACAAGAAAGTGCAAGTAATATAATTAGTGATTAATTAGAAAGGAATTCATATAGAAAATGAATTCATTTTCAATAACATTAATCTTTATAGAAACCCAGTTCTAAAGAGCAGTCAGGTGGCTGAAGGATTTTAGTGCAGCAAGACTCAATGACTCATTTTTTTACCTTGAATATATTTCCATGCTTTTAATTTCATTCCAACACAACCTAAAAAAAAGTTTTCAGTGTACATATGCAGTAAACATAACCTTTAAAGAATTTAAAAAGCTAATTATTGCTGAGAATAAGGTGAAATTTAGTCAAAATGTATGGTTTGCTATATTTTTACTTTCTTTTTTAAGTCTCTCTTAGCTACTGTAAGTCATATGTTTCAGACACAAGGTAATATAATTTACAGTACCTAGATTAATATGTAAATAATAACATTAAAAGTATAGATAACTTTAGGGAGCCAATTATAGGAAGAAAAGTCTTCATCATGGTTCCATCCAAGCCGGGGATAAACAACTGCTTTGGGAAGAAGGTTACAGTTGATTGCAGAGGAAAGCCAGACAGAAAGATAGATCCAGCAGAAAAGGACTGAGCACATGTGGGTAGTGGGTTTTTATACCCCCTGGACTCTATTGTTTGGAGTTATTTCCTGTTCCTGTTTGAGGGGATTTCCTGTGTCACGTATCGTGACCTGAGTCCAGATGTGCCCTTCTAGAATTCTTGATGGTTGTGGGTATGTCCCAGCCCCTGCTTCCCTGGGGCTAGGGTATGTCTTTGTGTTTCCTAAGCTTCTAGCTGGGGCCTCCTACATCTGCATTTGTACAGAGCTTGGGGGAGGGAGAGCTAGGGCCATTAAGCAAACTGGGCATGCTTTCCTGGTTCTTCAATTTCTTTTTAGGAAATATATTTTCCTGCCCTTTAAATATTTCCGTTTCTGGGGAGCTGACTTTCCTCAATCCCCCCATTGTGCCATACGTGTGTGAATGACACACTTAGTGGCATAAGATTAAACTTGATCTGATCAGGGATACTTGGTAAACAAGCTTTAAACTGTTAATGCAAAGAAAAAAGAAAAACACTAATGGAGGCAGCAGAAAAAAGATCCCTACCCATAAAGTTCTAAAAGTCAGGGCAAAAATTAGGTGGAAAAGAAATTTATAGTTACCAATATTATGTACTAATTATTTTCAAATGTTGGATGTCACCTTTAGCTTCCAGTCAGGCTTGCACATTCCTCCCAAAATTCTTCACAGCCACGGTTTGCCTCAGTACATAACCACTGGCTGCCCATTTTCAAGAGTTGTTTCCTGCCTTAGCTCTTAGTTCAGTGCATCCAGACTTGTAATGTCAAATTGAGGTTGGCCAGTATGCAAGCCAGGCTATTAAATTCTTTAAATTGCACATAGTGAGCCCAATCTGAGTCCACCAATGCAAGATATTCAGGGCTTAGATCTCTTTTCTGATACCTCCTCAGTCAGGGCATATGAATTGCAAATCAACTGAGGGACCTCCCCCTTGGAATTTTGCTGGAGGTTGTTCCTATAAAGTTTTAATGGCACAGGGCAAGTCAGCTTTTCTGGTATTCTGATATTCTGATGAGTTAATCCTATTGTGTCCTGTCTTAGACTTTGGGTGGGGTACATAGATTTCAGGTCTTTGTCTTCTTAATGTTCTAGCTACAGCCTTCCTGATGGTTTACATTTGCATGTCTATAGAACTGGTTTTCTGCTTGGGGGGAAGGAGACCTGGGACTATTAAGAAAACTGGGCATGCTTTCCTGGTTCTTCAATATCTTTTTAGGAAATATATTTTTCTGCCCTTTTCCTTCTCTGGGGAGCTGACTTCCCACAATCCCCCATTTGTGCTAGAATAGTGTGGGTGACACAGTTTTACTGGCAGAAGATTAAAATTGGTCTGATCAGGGATACTTGGTAAACAAGCTTTAAACTGTTAATGCAAAAAGAAGAAAAACACTAATGGAGGCAGGCAGAAAAAAGATTCCTGAAGCAGCTCTCAAAATGGGAGCTTCCAACCCATAAAGTTCTAAAAGTCAGGGCAAAAATTTTATTAGGTGGAAAAGAAATTTATAGTTACTAATATTTTGTGCCAATTATTTTCAAATGTTGGATGTCACCTTTAGCTTCCAGTCAGGTTTGCACATTCCTCCCAAAATTCTTCACAGCCATGGTTTTGCCTCAGTACATAACCACTGGCTGCCAATTTTCAAGAGTTGTTTCCTGCCTTAGCTCTTAGTTCAGTGCATCCAGGTTTGTAATGTCAAATTGAGGTTAGCCAGTATGCAAGCCAGGCTATTAAATTTTCCTTAAATTGCACATAATGAGTCCACTAGTGCAAGATATTCAGGGCTGAGGTTTGGAGATCTGTTTCCTGCTACCTCCTCAGTCAGGGCATATGAATTGCAAATCACCTGAGGGGGGCTGGTTCCCTCCCTCTTGGAATTTTGCTGGAGGTTGTTCCTACAAAGTTTTAATGACACAGGGCAAGAATCAGGCTGGAGCTTTACTGAAGGTAAGTGGAGGGGATAGAATCAATGTGTTTCTGAATGGGGTGTGTGTGTGTGTGTGTGTGTGTGTGTGTGTGTGTGTGTGTAGCTACTAATACAAACAGGCGATACAAACATTCTGGATAAATTTTCCCTCCCAGCAGACAGAAGTCCCAAGGTGTTCAGGACTTGGTGTGCCAACTATTCCCAAATGCCATCTCTCCATAAATACAATCAACTGGCTTATTACAATACAAATAGAGCAAGAAAGAAAAAAATTACAATGAGTTTCCACCCTCCCCCATAATCTTAATTTTCTTCTAAGGCTTCACGTGGGGATCCATGGCTCTAGGACTCCTTCTTTCTTCAGCTTTTCACAGGCATCTGGGTTAGTGTGTGCTCTGCTTCCAAAGGTTGGTGGGGCTCATCTGTGCAGGGCTGAAAGACATGAGAACAAGAACTCCTCCCCCCCCCTTTCTGGGTGGACTCTCCCAGGAAAGGCAGACAAAGGCATGGAGAACAAAGGATAAGAAAAGGAGAAGTAGAATTGGGGGGGGGTAGCTAGTAAAGAAACAGATAGGTAGGCAAAATGAGGACATCCCAGATGAGGACAAAAGAAAGGCTGGATTGTGATAAGAGACCATACATGAAAGGTCTCATTTAATGAAACAATGTAAAAAAACAAAAAATGGTTTGCATCCATCAAAAAAGGGACTCAGTTACTTGGCAATAAACTTACAGATTTTTTGGAGGAATATTTACGCTAAACAATGGGGACAGTGACTTAATTGATATAGAACATCCCTGTCCCCGGCAATCAAATAAATTACAGGGTTAGCAGTGCATGTAACATAGATGTATGTGTGGACAAGAATATCAACCTTGCTATCAAGCAAAATCAAGATTTTAATAGCGAGTGCCACACAAAGTGCACTAACCAAACAGGTGGTAAGAAAATAGGGGAACTCAGGCACCACACACAGGTTATATAGAAAGTAAACACAGGGTCAGTTGTGAAGGACTCAAATGTCTCTATATAATAATTCTCTCTACATAAGAAATAACTACATCTCTACAGAAATAGAGGACAACAATGATGAAAACTCTTGAATGCATTTGGGTCAGTATAAAGGGGGGGGGGATTACATTGCCATAGGTGTATACTATAGGCCACCTAACCAAACAGAGGAAATTGATGAACTGTTTTCTAGGCAGCTAACTAAGGTATGTAGGAAGCACATCACAATAGTAATGGGGCCCTTTAATTACCCTGGCATCAACTGGGAGACAAACTGCACCAAGTGGAAAATCAAATAGAAAGTAGAGAAGGGAACTAGTGAATTAGCCATATTGAATCTAACTCAATAACAGAGACAAAATGATAGAAGGTGTTGAAGCCACAGGAACCTTGGTGGGGGGTGATCATGCAATATTGGCATTCAACATTATGGAAGCACAAGCAATAGAGTCAGACTAGAGTCTTGGTCTTTAAGAGAGCTAATTTCAATAAATTTAGAGAAGGCTTGGGAAGGATTCCATGGATGAGAATCCTCAAGGGGAAAACAACTCAAAAAGCTTGGGGAAAAAAGTTTAGCACAATACCAACAACGAAAAATAACAGCTCTCAAAAGATATCAGCAAGGTTGCACAAAGAACTCTCTGATAAATTGAAAGATAAAAAGATGAGCATAAAAAGTGGAAAGAGGCACATAAGTAAAGCAGAATATCAGCAAATAGTCCAAGCTTGCAAAGATGAAGTGAGGAAAGCTAAGGCTCAAAATGAACTAAAGCTTGTGACCAATAGTCAAAAATAACAAAAAAGCTTCTTTCAACATGTAAAAAAAAGAAAAAAAGTTAAGGAAATAAATGGTCCATTAGTGGGGAAAGTGGCAAGAAGGTGACAAGCAACAGGGAGAGAGCAGAACTATTTAACTCACTTTTTTTTGCATCTGTCTTCACACAAAAGAAGAAAAAAACAGTCCAACCTATCAAAAACAATACAATAAAAAAATAGATTAGAAACACAAATTAAGATAGGCAAGAAAATGGCAAGTCAGCACCTATCGAGCCTAGACGAGTTCAAATCACCAGGACCAGATGGATTACACCCCAAGGTTCTCAAGGAACTGGCAGATGTGATCTGAGAACCACTGAACTATATTTTTCAAAGGTCCTGGAGTACTAGGGAACTACCAGAGGACTGGAAAAGAGCTGATGTGGTTCCCATCTTCAAAAAAAAAGGAAGACAGGGGGAAAAATAGATCCAGGAAACTACAGACCTATCAGCCTGACTTCAATACCTAGGAAAATTCTGGAAAAGATAATCAGACAACAAATAAATGAACACCTAGAGGCAAACAAAGTCATCACTAAAAGCCAACATGGGTTTGTCAAAAACAGGTCATGCTAGACAAATCTTATTGCATTCTCTGACCAAATGACAAAATTAGTGGACCAGAGGAATGCTGTGGATATAATTTACTTGGACTTCAGTAAGGCATTTGATAAAGTTGGTATAGGGTTTTCTGCCTGAGCAGGGGGCTGGACTAGATGACCTCCAAGGTCCCTTCCAACTTTACTATTATTAAATGCAAGACATTAAAACATTCCGTCCTGCTAACTTTGGGCTGTTCTTAAGAGTACAGAAAGAGAAAGGGAGAAGAAAAACAAACAAACAAACACATTTTTCTTCATTCTGTTTGTTGGCCAGACAAAACGAGTGAGAGTATTTTCTTTTTATGGCTTATTTTAAGCAGAATTTCTAGCAGAATTTTAAAATTCTTTTCTCTTTGGATTAGAGACAGTTAACAGTCACATTTACCTTACACACAAAGACTTTGACACACATATACACACAAAGACAAGAGAACAGAAAAGGAAACAGAAGTCTTAGTTTTACACATCCTAGTCATTCCTGCCATAAATCTTAGCTAACTCAAATTAGGGAAGGCCCAAATCTTAAACATACCACGTGGTTGCATAGAGAGAAAAAGAGAGAAAGAGAATCACTATTTCTTATTTTCCCTGTTAAGTACCTTTATTTAGCCCATTGGTTGCCCAGCAAAGCCCTAAGCAAAGCCCATTTCTTACATATTTCTCTTGCTCTTCATTTTGAGTAAATCTCCTAGGGGAGTCCTAATTGTCACCTTTGAACTGTCACTTCCCATGTTTCCTCTCAGATGTGGGGTTCACTTTGGCTCAGTCAGGTACAACAGGAAAAAAAACCTCCGGTTTTCAGACAAAAAAGAGTCCAGTGAGACTTTGGTTCCCTGACGAAGTACACGCACAATCCACGCACACGTACAATCCACAATCTCAGAAAATTAGAATATTACATGCAATCAATAAAACAAGGAATGTACATAGAACAATAGCAGACCTCTGAAAAGTATAAGCATGCATATGTACTTGGTTTGGGCCCCTTTTGCAGCAATTACTGCCTCAATGCAGCGTGGCATGAAAGCTATCAGCCTGTGGCACTGCTGAGATGTTATGGAAGACCAGGATGCTTCACTAGCAGCTTTCAGCTCTTCTGCATTGTTCGGTCTCATGTCTCTCATCTTTCTCTTGGCAATGCCCCATAGATTCTCTATGGGGTTCAGGTCAGGCGAGTTTGCTGGCCAATCAAGCACAGTAATCCCACGGTCATTGAACCAGGTTTGGTGCTTTTGGCAGTGTGGGCAGGTGCCAAGTCCTGCTGGAAAATGAAGTCAGCATCCCCATAAAGCTCGTCTGCGGAAGGAAGCATGAAGTGCTCCAAAATCTCATGGTAGATGGCTGCATTGACCCTGGACTTAATGAAGCACAGTGGACCAACACCAGCATATGACATGGCTCCCCAAATCAACACAGACTGTGGAAACTTCACACTGGACTTCAAGCATCTTGCAGTGTGTGCCTCTCCATTCTTCCTCCAGACTCTGGGTCCTTGGTTTCCAAATGAGATGCAAAAGTTGCTCTCATCAGAAAAGAGGACTTTGGACCACTGAGCAACAGACCAGGTCTGTTTTTCTTTAGCCCAGGTAAGACACTTCTGACGTTGTTTGTTGTTCAGGAGCAGCTTGACAAGAGGAATACGACATTTGAAGCCCATGTCCAGAATCCGTCTGTGTGTGGTGGCTCTTGATGCACTGACTCCAGCCTCAGTCCACTCCTTGTCAAAGTCCCCAACACTTTTGAATGGCCTTTTCTTGACAAGCCTCTCCAGGCTGCGGTCATCCCTGCTGCTTGTGCACCTTTTTCTTCCACACTTTTCCCTTCCACATAACTTTCT
>NW_027673343.1:0-23790 GCF_964194415.1 Vipera berus
TACTTGTTCTGGATAAAATCAATCCATTTTCTCCATTCCATAATATAGCGTTCTTGCGAATGATCTTTCAAATAGGCCGAAATCTTCGCCATCTCTGCCAGGTCGGAAACCTTTAAAGTCCACTCCTCTATGGTCGGCAGTTCCTCTTTCTTCCAATATTGGCCTATCAAAAGTCTTGCCGCCGTAATTAAGTTCAGCATCAACTTAATGTCCACAACTGTAGCGTCTGCAATTATTCCCAACAAAAAAAGTTGCGGACAAAACTTTATCCTCTGTTTAAAAATCTTCTGCATGTTCCACCAAACTTTTATCCAAAAAGCCTTAACCTTCTTACATGTCCACCGTATGTGAAAATATGTTGCGTCTTCGTCACCGCACCTCCAACATTTAGGCTGATAATTCGGATACGTACTTGCGAGCTTTTTAGGATCTAAATGCCATCTGTAAAACATTTTATAAAAGTTCTCTCTTAAATTTTGAGCTTGAGTAAATTTTACGTTCCTCACCCAAATCTTTTCCCACGTGTCCATTGTGATAACTTCCTGGATGTTTTGGGCCCATTTTATCATACAATCCTTAACAAGCTCTGTTTCTGAGTCAATCTCTATCAATGCAAGATATATCCGTTTGATATGTGCTGGACCCTGATTCCTAATTTGCTTTATCAAATTTTCATCGGTCATTGTAAATCCGTTTTTCTGGTCTTCTTTCCACCTGGCCCGTAACTGAGTATATTGAAACCAATTTTGAACAACCTTCTCTTCTCGCAAGAGGCTATATGATTTCAAACACCAAACGTTTCTTTCCAAACTGAGAATCTCCTTGTACGTAGTCAGATCATGTTTGAAGCCAGCATGTATATTTTCTATTGCGTGTTTTGGAATTGCCCACAATGGTATCTTGCAACTTAACTTATGTCTGTACTTCTTCCAAACTCTCAGCAACGCCTGTCTTAAAATATGCACCCTAAACACGTTGTCTACCTTCTTATCGTACAACAAATATGCATGCCAGCCAAACAACAAATCGTGGCCCTCGAGATTTAATAACCTCCCTTGCGTCGAATTAATCCAGTCGCTTATTCCTACTAATGCAGCAGCTTCGTAATATAATTTAAAATTAGGCAATTTAAGGCCACCTCTCTCACGAGTATCCTGCATAATCTTAAGTTTAACTCGTGGTTTTTTCCCTGCCCACGCAAATTTATTGATACCTCGCTGCCATTCCTCCAGATTAGAATCTTTCTTAAGAATCGGTATCATTTGAAATAAAAATAAAAATTTAGGCAGGACGTTCATTTTTACTGCTGCGATCCGTCCCAACAAAGACAATTGCAATTTTTCCCAACTCTCCAATTCTTTTTGAATTTTCCCCCATAGTTTTTCATAATTATTTTTATATAGCTTTGTATTGGAGGGCGACAAAATCACCCCCAAATATTTAACCCTTTTAGTTTTTTTAGTTTAGTTTTATTAAATTTTTATACCGCCCTTCTCCCGAGGGACTCAGGGCGGTGAACAGGGCATATGATAAAAATACAAAACTACAAAAGTTAAAATAGAATTAAATTAATGCCCAAGATAAAACAATAAAATATACAAATATTTAAAACCCAAATTAACTCCCCATCAGGCCAGGCCAGCTTGTTCAAACAGGTGGGTCTTTAACCCGCGCCGGAAGGAGCGGAGATCCGGTGCCATCCGGAGCTCCACCGGCAGTTGATTCCACAAAGCCGGGGCACCCACAGAGAAGGCCCTCCCCCTGGGGGCCACCAGCCGGCATTCTCTGACTGGAGGCACCCTGAGGAGGCCCTCTCTGTGGGAACGCACAGGGCGGAGGGGAGTTGACGCCGGCAGCAGGTGGTCCCCGAGGTATTCCGGACCCATGCCATGTAGGGACTTAAAAACCATCACTAAGACCTTGAACCTCACCCGGAAGACAACTGGTAACCAATGTAGCTCGCGGAGCAAAGGTGTAACATGGGAGTACCGGGAAACTCCCAAGACAACTCTCGCGGCCGCATTCTGTACCAGTTGGAGCCTCCGAGTGGTCTTCAAGGGAAGCCCCATGTAGAGAGCATTACAGTAGTCAAGGCGAGAGGTCACGAGCGCATGAGTGACCGTACACAGGGCATCCCGGTCCAGATAGGGCCGCAACTGGCGCACCAGGCGAACCTGGGCGAAAGCCCCCCTAGTCACAGCTGCTACATGATCTTCCAAGGTAAGTCGTGAATCTAGGAGGACTCCCAAGTTGCGGGCCCTATCCACGGGGGGTAACAGCTCACCCCCCATAGAAAGGGATGGAACATTTTGAATGTCCCGGGATGCCGGAATGTACAGCCACTCAGTCTTGTCCGGGTTGAGTTGAAGTCTGTTCCTCCCCATCCAGACCCGAACCGCCTCCAGGCAACGGGACATCACAGCGAGGGCATCACTGGGGTGGTTTGGGGTAGAAATAAAAAGTTGGGTATCATCAGCATATTGATGATACCCAACTCCAAAACCACGAATGATCTCACCCAGCGGTTTCATGTAGATGTTGAACAGGAGAGGCGAGAGAACCGACCCCTGAGGAACTCCACAAACGAGAGACCTAGGGGCCGATCTCTGCCCCCCTGCCAACACCGACTGCGAACGTCCCAGGAGATAGGAGGAGAACCACCGAAGAACTGTGCCTCCCACTCCCAATCCCCTGAGACGCCGCAGCAGGATACCATGGTCTATGGTATCGAAAGCCGCTGAGAGGTCTAATAGGACTAGGACAGAGGAACATCCCCTATCCCGAGCCCTCCAGAGATCATTCACCAGAGCGACCAATGCCGTCTCCGTGCTGTGCCCGGGCCTGAAACCCGATTGGTACGGATCCAGATAATCCGCTTCATCCAGGACCAGAGGGAGCTGATGCGCCACCACACTCTCGACAACCTTCGCAAGAAAGCGAAGGTTGGAGACTGGACGAAAGTTGTTCAACACAGCTGGGTCCAAGGCAGGCTTCTTGAGGAGGGGTCTCACCACCGCCTCCTTCAAGACGGTGGGGAAATTACCCTCACTCAAAGAAGCAGATATCACCGCCTGGAACCAGCCTCGTGTCCTCTCCCTAGCTGCATAAACCAGCCAGGAAGGGCACGGGTCCAATAAACATGTGGTGGAGCTCAGCCTCCCCATAATCCTGTCCACTTCATCAGGGGTCACAGAATCAAACTCCTCCCAGATAACATTGACAAGACCGCCCGTGTCCTGATCGTCAGACTCTGCCCAGCTGGAGTCCAAACCGGTCCGAATCCGAGCGATTTTATCCGACAGATGCTGACCAAACTCCTCGGCACGACCCTGTAAGGGATCCCCCCTCACCTCCTGATTAAGAAGTGAGCGAGTCACCCTAAACAGGGCGGCCGGGCGATTATCTGCGGACGCGATGAGGGTGGAGAAGTAATTACACCTCGCCACCCTCATCGCTGCGAGATAAGACCTAATATGGGTTCTTAACCGCAATCGGTCGGATTCGGATCGGCTGGACCTCCAGCAGCTCTCTAGGCCCCGTTTCCGACGCTTCATCTCCCGGAGCTCCGCGGAGAACCATGGAGCTCGTTGGGATCTGCACCGGGTCAGGGGCCGCAAGGGTACAACTCGGTCCAGTGCCTCAGTGGCTGCCCTTTCCCAGGCTTCCACTAAGGCATCCGCCGAGTTGTGAGCGACGGAGGCAGGTGGGGATCCCAGCGCTGCCTGGAACCCATCGGGGTCCATTAAGCGCCTGGGGCGGTACCATCTAATTGGTTCCGTATCCCCACGGCGGGGGGTGGTAAAACGGAAGACCAGCTGCAGGAGGTGATGATCCGTCCATGACAGGGGCATGATAAATGGAGAGCCCCCACCAAGATCATCCAACCATCGTCCAGATAAAAAAACTAGGTCCAGGGTGTGGCCTCCCTCATGAGTTGGTTCAGAAATTACCTGCGTCAGGTCCATGGCCGTCATGGAAGCCATGAACTCCCGAGCCAACTCAGATGACCCTCCCAGGGATGGTAGATTGAAGTCACCCAAAACTAAAAGTTTGGGGAACTCAATCACCAAACTGGAGAGGACATCGAGTAGCTCAGGCAGGGCTGCCGCTGTGTGACTAGGCGAAACGTACACCAGCAGCAAGCCCAACTGCGCCCCCGAACCAAACCTCAAAAAGAGAGACTCACACCCGACTATCTGAGGGACGGTGGTCTCCCGCGGACATAAGGTCTCCCTGATAACTACCGCCACTCCCCCGCCCCTACCTTGAGCCCGGGGCCGGTGTAACGCTCGGAAACCTGGTGGGCAAAGATCAACCAAAGGGACCCCACCCTCTGGGCCCAACCAGGTTTCGGTAATACAAGCCAGGTCCGCATGCTCACCCTCCACCAAATCCCGCACAAGGGGAGCCTTATTAACCACGGACCTGGCATTCAGGTACACCAGCCGGAGCTCAGGAGGCTGCGCATCCTCGCTCCCGGCACCTCGGGGAAGAAACAGAGGGTCGGAGCAATCTCAATAACAATAACAATCTCAATCTCAATAACAATCTCAAATCCAGTTAATCCTTCTAAAAGGGCCTTTTGCGGTGTTGTCATATTTTTGGCCAAAATTTTTGTTTTTTGTACATTAACCTTAAATCCAGAAACCTTCCCATATTGTGTTATTATCTCCATCAGGTCCACAACAGAGTTCTCTGGCTGGGTCACTGTAACAACCAGATCGTCTGCGAATGCTCTCAATCTGTAGTCCTGATCTCCAATTTGAATCCCCTTAATTTTTTCCGAATTCCGTATTTTAACCAATAATATCTCTAATGTTAACACAAATAACAAGGGCGATAACGGACACCCTTGCCTTGTGCCCTTCTCAATATTACATGCTTCTGTCAAGCTATTATTAACTATAATTCGGGCAGTTTTTGATATAATGCCCTAATCGGTTGTAAAAAATTTTCCCCAAAATCCATTTTATCTAAAACTTTCAACAAAAATTTCCAATTCAATTGATCAAAAGCTTTTTCAGCATCTAAAAAAATTAGCGCCGCAGCGATCTGGTTGTTCCTTTCCAAAAACTCTAACACGTCAACTATATGCCTCACATTATTTTTCATTTGCCTACCGCTAATAAACCCTGTTTGATCCCCGTGAATCACCTGTTGCAGAACCCTCATCAGTCTATTAGCCAAAACCTTAGCAAATGTCTTGTAATCTGTGTTTAAAAGCGATATCGGTCTGTAATTTTTAACTTGAGTAACATCTTGGTCTTCCTTCGGAATCAAAGAGATAAAAGCTGTTCTCCAAGACGGTGGCACCTTTCCCCCCCTCTGGATTGTCTGCAACAGTTCCTTTAACGGTTTTATCATTTCTAATTGTAAATTTTTGTAATAGGCCGCAGTCAAGCCATCCGTACCTGGTGCTTTATCCACCTTCAATTCCTTAATTGCTGTAAAAATTTCTTCTTCTGTGATCAGTTGATTAATCCCTTCTTTTTGTACTTGCGTAAGTACCGGTATGCTAGCATTTTCCAAATATATATCAATGTCTTTTTCATTAATTTTCTCCTTAGCATATAATTTAGAATAAAAATCCACAAAAGCGTCCTTGATAAGGTCCTGTTGAAACACAACCCTTCCTTTATGCTCAATCTTGTTTATATTAGAAGCCCTTTGTTTTTTCCTCAATCTATAGGCTAACCATCTACCTGGTTTATTAGCGTTACAAAAAGTGTTATGCCTGGCAAACCGCAGATTGGTTGCCACTTGGTCGGCCATTAATTTATCAAATTGTCCTCTTAACAATTTAATGGCCTCCTTAGTCTTCACATCCTCTGAGTTCAAAATCAAAGCCTTTTCTTTTTCCTTTATTTCGTTCTCCAGTTCTTTCCTCCTACCTTCCACAGCACGTCTATGTTTGTTGTTCATATATATCAAGACCCCTCTCATGTAGGCCTTGCTAGCATCCCACACCATATCCATAGAAGTACCTTTGTTCATATTAGTTTCAAAAAAATCCTTCATCCGCTGCTTGCATTCTTCCACATTTCTCTGATTTCTAAACAAATTCTCATTTACGCGCCACGAGCGCCTGTCTCTTTTCTCCTTATCAATCTCTAACCAAACTAGACTATGATCAGAGATAGTTCTTGCACAAATCTTCACCTTTTTAGTCCTCAAAAAAAAGTCATTCGTCACCAAAATAAAATCAATCCTCGAAAAAGATTGATGTCTATCAGAATAAAAAGTATAATCCTTTTCCTGCAAGTGTCTCTCGCGCCAAATATCTCGCAGTTCCAAGTCATCCTTCATTTCAAAAAAAGATTTAGGCAGTCTAGCGTGACTTGGAATGCGCTTAAAAGCTCCAGCCTTATCCATCTGTACATCCATAACACCATTCCAGTCCCCCATAAAAATAAAAGATTTATAATCCAACTGGGTAAGCTTTGTATGAAGTAAACTAAAAAAGTCAGCCTGTTGTTGTTGTTGATTAGGGGCGTACAGTCCAACTAGAAGCGTCTTTTTGCCTTCTAGCAACAAGTCTATCAGTACGTATCTTCCATGCTTGTCTGCTTCAATTAAATCCGCTGTTATGGCACTTTTAATATAAACAACCACTCCATTTTTCTTATTCATTGCAGAGGCAACAAAGTGCGTACCCAGAATAATAATGCATTATTGATATTAATAGGGTGACAGATGGCTGAGACACAGGCACAGAATTAAATAGTATTAATAAGGTTCTGTTAATAAAGAATAATAATCTTAAAATGCCGTTTAAGAGATTTATTCCTTTTGGTGGCTGCCGTACCCGCTTGGACCGACGGAGAACACGGTTTTCTGTCCCTTAGAGATAGCACTGAGGCCATCTAAAAGGCGTACTACGGTGCCCACGATTGCTAATGCTATGGGACGGGAGACTGTCAAACCGTATATTGCAGCAGCCGCCAAAAGAAAGAAACCTTTTAAAGGCTTTTGAAGCAGGATTCCTTCTTCTGTGCCTGTTCTGTACTCCTTGGAGGACTGAAAATAGTGCCGTCCTGTGTTCCGGTCACAATTAATAAAACTTTTTAATGACATTTTACCGTTATTTTTCTGTATTTTTATTACTAACAACTTATTATTAATAGGGCAATGGGAGGTCCGTTTGCTGCAACGCAGGAACAGACGGAGTCCTGCTTCAAAAGCCTTAAACAAAGTTAAGGAGGACTATGATGCCCTATTAATATTAAAGTTTAAATAAAAAAGAATAACCTTAAAATGCCGTTTAAAAGATTTATTTGTTTTGGTGGCTGCCAAAAGAATCTCAGAAGATTTAAGAATAGGGTAATTGTGCATCTCTTGGACTGAGCTACGACCTGAAACCTATCCTGATGCTTAATTTAAACTAATTTCAGTGGCGTATTGTTGCTCTGATTTTCACTTGATTTAAAAACAAAAGTACTGCTGTTGCAGGCAGGCACTGTTACAGTTATGCTTCTGTATTGTTTTATTTTAAAAGTGTGGACGGCGATTAAGCCTGATGATTTGCAAAATTTGATTTAGAGTTATGTTTATTCCTAGAGTGTAACACGCTAAGGTTTAAGATGTAATCTATGTTTATAGTTATTTCTCATTTTACATTTGTTTATAAGTTATTTTATATCTAGGCAGCTTTTGTTTTTTATACCGTCAAAGTTCTTCACAAAAAACACTAACGTTGTAATCTATAAACATTAATGCCGTTGAAATCGGTCTTATAATTACACAAGAGGATTGTTCAGAAATCAAAAGTTCGCCAAAGGACGTGCCTTCTTATCTTGTCTCTAAATGCCTGCAAAGTGGGGCCCGCAATCACCATCCGAAGATTTTGCTGCACGGCCTGGCAAGCACGCCAGAAAGGGCCCTTCCCGGTAGACTGCCAAGCTCTGCTCCTGGGAAGGCCCTTGGAAAGGTCCCTCCTGCTATTTCCCACCAAAACTGCAATATTGAGAGGGGTGGCCGTCGCGACCTACCACCGTGTTTCCCCGCTGCCTCTTGCTCCCGACTCGGCTCCCAACCTTACTCAATTTCCATCCCCAACTCTTTAAAAGGAAAAGCCTTAACCTTGCTGAAACCGGCAAAAAAGGAAAAAAAAATCCTCAAGGACAACTTATCTGTTTTCCTGAGTTCCTTCTTAACAGCCACAACAGGGTAGGTCACCCACTGCTAAGCTTGTAAGCCGCCCTGAGTCTTCGGAGAAGGGCGGGATATAAATGTAATAAAAATAAAAATAAAATAAATAAATTAATCCGGGGGAGGCTCTAGGCTGCAAATCCAGGGAACGTAACCTTCTTTCTCCACTGCAGGCCTTTGTAGAACTGGCCTCTTACCCTTCCTCCTCACCCACTGGACTGCTACCTCAGTCGGTACAGCTGTGATTGGGGAAGTTAGCAAAATTGCAAGCTGGACTCTGCAAAGACCCGAGTCTCCGGTTGCCCCCAGAGACCTGCTTTTCATTTCTTTTACCTCTGGGCGGTGGGCGGGCTTCCCCCCCGCACTGCAACCTGGAGAGGAAAGGGAGGAATCTCCTGCCCTTCCTAACCCTGACTTGCTTTGCGCAAAGTTCTACAAAGTTAGATGGATGGCAAACAAATCAAGAAATTCCATGATAAACCTTTAAGGCACCGATATGTTATATACATTTTCAAAATAAATTATATGTATTTTTATATCAATTTATATTTATCATTTCTTAATAAAAAGTACACAATTTATTTCAATTAGAAATTTAATATTCGATGTACATTAATATAGATATCTCAAAGGGATATCCTTTACAAACATCAAATATAAACATAAACACCCAGATGCAAACAAAGTCGTGACTAAAACCCTAACCCCGTAAACCACCGTTGACCCCCATTAACTTTATTAACACACATTAACCCCCATTAACGTTCATTAACCACAATTAACCCCCATAAACCACCGTTAACCCCCATTAACTTCATTAACACCCATTAACCCCCATTAACGTTCATTAACCACAATTAACCCCCATAAACCACCATTAACCCCCATAAACCACCCTTGACCACCATTAATTCATTAAAACCCATTAACCCCCATAAACCACCATTGACCCCCATTAAGTGCATTAAAACCCATTAACCCCCAGTAACCTTCAGTAACCACAATTAACCCCCATAAACCACCATTGACACCCATTAACCTTCATTAACCACCATTAACCCCCATAAACCACCATTAACCCCCATAAACCACCATTGACCCCCATTAACTGCACTAACACCCATTAACCACCATTAAACTTCAGTAACCACAATTCACCCCCATTAACTTCATTAACACCCATTAACCCCCATAAACCACGATTGACCACCATTAAGTGCATTAACACCCATTAACCCCAAGTAACCTTCATTAAACACCAATAACCCCCATAAACCACCATTGACCCCCATTAACTACACTGACACCTATTAACCCCCATTAACCTTCAGAAACCACCATTAACCCCCATTAACCTTCATTAGCCACCATTAACCCGCATAAACCACCATTGACCCCCATTAACTTCATTAACACCCATTAACCCCCATAAACCACCATTGACCCCCATTAACTGCACTAACACCCATTAACCACCATTAACCTTCATTAACCACCATAAACCACCATTGACCCCCATTAACCTTCATTAACACCCATTAACTTCATTAACACCCATTAACCTTCATTAACCACCATTAACCCCCATAAACCACCATTGACACCCATTAACCTTCATTAACCACCATTAACCCCCATAAACCACCATTAACCCCCATAAACCACCATTGACCCCCATTAACTGCACTAACACCCATTAACCACCATTAAACTTCAGTAACCACAATTAACCCCCATAAACCACCATTGACCCCCATTAACTTCAATAACACCCATTAACCTTCATTAACCACCATTAACCCCCATAAACCACCATTGACCCCCATTAACCTTCATTAACCACAATTAACCCCCATAAACCACCATTGACCCCCATTAACTTCAATAACACCCATTAACCCCCATAAACCACCATTGACCCCCATTAACTTCAATAACACCCATTAACCTTCATTAACCACCATTGACCCCCATAAACCACCATTGACCCCCATTAACCTTCATTAACCACCATTAACCCCATAAACCACCATTGACCCCCATTAACCTTCATTAATCACCATTAACCCCCATAAACCACCATTGACCCCCATAAACCACCATTGCCCCCCATTAACCTTCATTAACCACCATTAACCCCCATAAACCACCATTAACCCCCATAAACCACCATTGACCCCCATAAACCACCATTGACCCCCATTAACTGCACTAACACCCATAAACCACCATTGACCCCCATTAACCTTCATTAACTACCATTAACCCCCATAAACCACTATTGACCCACATTAACTTCATTAACACACATTAACCACCATTAACCCCCATTAATGCCCATAAACCACCATTGACCCCCATAAACCACCATTAAGTGCATTAACCCCCATTGACTCGCAATTTACTCCATTAAAACCCATTAACCACCATTAACAACCATTAACCCCCATTGACCACTATTAGTCCTATTAAACCCCATTAACAACAATTGACCATTATTAATCCATTAACCCCCATTAATAACAATTAACCCACATTAAACCCCATTAAGCACAATTGAAGTTGGGGGGGGGAATGATTAAGGACGGACCAAAAGGCCCTGGGGGACTGCAAATTTGACGGACAGGAAGTCCGCCATGCTGAGAACGGAAGTAAGCGGGGATGATAAAAAAGGACGGACCAGCAGGCCCTGGGGGACTGCAAATTTGACGGACAGGAAGTCTTTATGATGGGAACGGAAGTTGGAGGGATAATTAAAAAGAACGGACCAAAAGGCCCTGGGGGACTGCAAATTTGACGGACAGGAAGTCCCCATGATAGGAACGGAAGTTGGAGGGATAATTAAGAAGGACGTACCAATAGGCCCTGGGGGACTGCAAATTTCCACGGACAGGAAGTCGGCCATGATGGAAACGGAAGTTAGGGGATGATAAAAAAGAACGGACCAAAAAGCCCTGGGGGACTGCAAATTTGACGGACAGGAAGTCCGCCATGATGGGAACGGAAGTTGGAGGGATAATTAAGAAGAACGTACCAATAGGTCCTGGGGGACTGCAAATTTGACCGGACAGGAAGTCCGCCATCCTGGGAACGGAAGTTAGGGGGATGATTAAGAAGAACGGACCGGAAGTCAGCCATGATGGAAAGGTAATTTTTCACAGGCCCGGGGGGACGGACAGGAAGTGCGCCATGCTCTGTGAAAGGGGACGCTCTGCCCTTTGTTGCTTCGCTTATCGGAGTCCCGATGCTAGGCAAAAGGCCTAAGACGTCCTCAATGATAATTCTATGGGACGGAAAACCGTGCCCTCCTGTGGTAAAACTGGGTATTGCGGCCGCCGAAGGAAATAATCCTTTTTAAATAGCGTTTTGAGGTTATTACCTTTATTATTACCGCCTTATTAACATGAATAGGGGGACGGGTGACCCTTTTGCTGAGACACAGGCGCAGAATAAGAGGAACTAATATTGATAAGGTTTGATTAATAGAGAATAATAATCTTAAAACGCCACTTGAAAGGTTGATTTATTTTCGTGGCTGCTACGCCAGCGTATACCACAGGAGGGCACTGTTTTCCGTCCCTTAGCGATAGCGGCGTTGAGGCCTTCGAAAAGGTTTACCGTGGTCTCGGTGATAATGTTATGGGACGGAAAACTGCCGTCCTGTCGTCAAAGCGGGAGTTGCGGCCGCCAAAATAAAAAAAATATTTTTAGTAGCGTTTTAAATGGACGGTCTACTAACTTGTTGATCGGACGTGAATTCCGCCGTGCCCGCAAGGTCGCCGCGAAAGGAACTTGGGCGATGACTAAGAAGAAATGACCGCAAGTCGGCCGTGATGGAAAGGTCCTATTTCAAAGAACTGGAGGACGGCCGATATCGACGAATAGGAAGTGCGTCGGGCACAGAAGGTCTCTCGGAGATTATTCGTGAAGAACGAGCCGGCTGACGCGTAGAATGGTGACGCTTTGGCTGACGCTCTGCGCTTTTTGGGGCTTCTCTTCTCGGTGTCCCGATCTTAGGCGAAAGACCTCTATGTTAATGGTGTGGGACGGAAAACGGTGCCCTCCTGTGGTCAAACGGGGTATTGCTGCCGCCGAAACAAAAAATCCTTTTTAATGGCGTTTTAACTTCTCCTTTTTATTAATGCTTTATTATTACGTATGAATATTAACGCCTCGTTATTAATATTAATGTTAAAACGGAACCCGTTTGCTGCAACGCAGGCGAGGAAGAACAAATCCTTCTTCAGAAGCCTTAAAGCGAATTAAGCCTTACGTTGGCCTGTTAATATTAATAATTTTAATAATATATAATGATTTAAAAATGCCGTTAAAAAGGTTTTTTTTATATTTTTAATGTATTTATTTTTTGACGGAAGGATTCGGAAAGTTATCTTGCTATGCAAAAAACGTTTTGTTGCGTCCTTGTTAATTTCCCAGGAAATTACTGGTTAACGATATGGGAAATAGCGGATACTAGCAGAATTGCTAAATTTTGAGAAACGTGGACCTGATCGATAATTGGGATGGAAACGCTGGGGAGCTTACGTAAAACGGGAAGTTGAAGTAAGGTTTCTTTTCAAAAGGAGGGCTTCCTAACGCGTCTTCGTTTAGAATGGTAGATTTGTGACCGTTTGACTATTTTAAATTATTCCGGTTGTGTGTGCGTTCTTACGTGTGTGGGAATGCAAATTCAGACTGACCCTTACGCACGCAAACAATTGTCTTTTTCTGAAAATTCCCCGCTTATCTTATCTTTAGAATATGAATAAATTAATTTTAATGCTTGGCCGTTGCAGAATGCAGACAAAGGCGTCTTCGCCCGATATTGGTTTGTTGTTGCCTTTTCTACAGATCCTCGCCTTTAGGCTTTAATTATATCGATAAAATAAAAATTAAAGTACTCCTGGTTTGATTTTTCAACCTAATTATTTAATGTTATTTGGACTCCTATATATTATACAAAATAGGATTTGGAATGAGACGTCATATTTTACCTTCTTAAGATATATGTATGTGCTATGTAGGCTTACTTTCCACAAATGTACTTTTCTCATTAAAAATGATTTTTTTAGTTCCCTAACGATATGTTCCGTGTTTAATATTTTCAAATGGTTTCTTTGTATGTTTGAGTCGTCCGAGTCTTGGTTATCCCAAAGATCCTTTGTTCAGACGCGAACGGAATCCCGTTCATTTCTGAAGATGTTTCGCCTCTCGTCTGAAAACCCGCTTCGCCTCTGATTAGATAGTGGGGAATGGAAGGATTTATATTCCCTGCGGACGGCTGGTCCTTTTAGAGTCTCTTCAGATCTTTCCACCGACTCGGTTTCCACAAAGACCGAACCCCGTCCTCTCACGCTGGCTCCACAGACTTATTTCTCCATCTACAGCTGCAGCACGTGACTATACATATAACAATATTTTTTTTCTCGGTAAATACTAAAACTTTACTTCTCATCAGCTTTCACGTAGATTTACAGAGAAGGCAGGAGATGAAAGCAGCAAAAATGGGTTGAGGAAAGCAGAGCAGATCAAAGCGGAACAAAAGAACCCACCTGCTTGGAGACAAAAAGGCACAGCTGCAGCAAGTCTGCATCCCGGGAGGCAGAAGGGCTTGGCCTCAAGGGCGCAGGCGAGGAGGCCTGCCCGGCAGTAGCGAGGGCGGCAGCTTGCCTGAACGAACAGGTTTCACGCGTTGACCCGAGTGGGAATTTGTGGTTTCCTGAATCGGCCGCGCCGGCCTGGTGTACGCCTCGTGTTAAGCCGAGACCGAATGCTGGGGCTACCGTGATCTAGGAAGCCCCTGAGGTCTTCCGTGGATGGTCTGTCGAAGGCTGGTTGAACGAACCTTCCCGAGGCCGACCACGTTGGCGAGGACATGACCGATCGGGCAATAGATGTTTTCCTTCCTCTATAGGCCGTGTGGGTGAAGCGACTCCTCTTCTACTCCTGTCTGTTAAGAGAAGTGAATTAGGAGATCGTCTCGTTTAAATTATTTGCTTGTGGATTGGAAAGGCAAAATGAGACACCGGAGCCTCAAACTGAGACTGCGGGTGAAAAAAGTCCACTTGGGGAGAATATAGAGTTGTTTAAAAGCTTACAATTTATTTATTGTTTTGTTTTCTTTTTAGCAAAACATCTTTCCTCTTTCTTCCTTCTCGTAGAGGATGGGCTTCCCTGTGACTCACGAGGCTCTCTGTGACTACAGAGCGGCCCTCTGGCTAACTGCTCCCAGACTGCTTTTCAGTCAATAAGGGTCTCTGTGGATATTCTGCTACTAACTAGCGTAGACAAAATCTGGCAGAGCGTAACAACGTTGTGGCGGTATTTTAAAAGGCAAATCTTTGATTTTAAACAAAGTATCGGCAGGGGCCTGGAAAGTTTGTTACTCCCTCTGTGAAAAACGCAGATGCCGCATTATATCTCAAGAACAAAATAGATCGTTACAGCGTTGGCAGAGCCAGAAGCGATGGACAGTGCTGCTGAGAAGATCAGAGCGGACCGTAGGCACGTAACACAAAACACCGGCTCCTTACCTCTAAACTCCAACCTCTCGCTGTCCCCCCTGGACGAAAAGATAGGGTGGTCGCCTTGGTGTTTAACTTTCCAAGGGGCAGGCTGATCAAAGGTCTTCGCAGAAGGGCTCCGTGCCTGCATCAACTGAGCGGCCTAGTTCTAGAAAGTGGGAGCAACCAGTGTTACACAGACTGCTTTTTGCCCCAAAAAGGGCTAAAGACAAATACAAAACGGCTACTGAAGTTGCCCCTACGCTCGGAAAAACAGTGCTGACTCAAAAGGACCCAAAATACTATCAGAAACACCCTGGGTTTTCTTATGCCGCCTGCTTGCTGCGAAGCTACCTGCTTGCCTGTCTCGTGTCCTCCTTTCTGTTTTGGATTCTGCTGCTAAGAGGGCCCTGGAGGTCATTTCTGACTCCCACCCACCCCCGGCCAGAAAGTAAAGCATCGGCCCCTAGGAAAGGCCTTCTCTGCATACCTACCGGACTCTGTGACAGGACCCTGGACAGCGGCTCTTAACTGAGTTTCCACATGAAACTTAACCTGATGCTTAATTTGAACTAATTTCAGTGGCATAATTTTGCTCCGATTTCCACTTTATGATGTGAAATGTGATGATGTGCTTCAACCCAAAAACCTAGAACTAAGGAGAAACTTCCTGACAGTTAGAACAATTAACCGGTGGAACAACCTGCCTCCAGAAGTGGTGAATGCTCAAAAACTGGATGTTTTTAAGAAGAGACTGGGCAGCCATTTATCTAAAATGGTATAGGGTTTCCTGAGCATGGGGGTGGACTAGATGACCACCAGGGTCCCTTCAAACTCTGTGGTTCTGTAAGTTCTGCCTAAGCAGGGGATTGGACTAAATGACCTCCAAGGTCCCTTCCAATTATTATTATTATTATTATTATTATTATTATTATTATTATTATTATTATTATTATTATTATTATTATTATTATTATTATTATTATTATTATTAAAAAGAAACGTACGTACGTACAATCTCCTTAAAGAAATAGCAGGGCAGGTCAATCAAAACTATTCTTGAATGAAAACATCTTCGTTTGGTGGACGGGGGTCAGCGGGGTACACTTTTAAGAGGAACCTATTAAGACCTTATACAGAGAAGTGCCATACCGCTCGTTCTTCTACATCCGGGAGTGGGGCGCTGGGAAAACACCATCAAACGGCTGCCTTGCTTGACAGCCTTCGAGGAGACCCCCGAGACGGGACGGAACGCCATTCCGGACCCGGACGCCAAAACACCTTGAGTGCCGGCCCCGGTTCTAAAAAGGAGCTCCGCGATCTTTGCAGCACAACAGAAGGCGCGGCTGAGCTAACAGGAAGTCCGCCGTGGCGAGAAAGTCGCAGCGAAAGGAAGATGGCCGGGATGACTAAAAGGAACGGACAGGAAGTCGGCCATTTCGAGGTCTTTGTAAAAGGGGACGCTCTGCGCTTTGTCGCTTCGCTTCTCGGTGTCCCCATCCTAGGCAAAAGGCCTACGACGGCCTCAATATTAATGCTATGGGGCGCGAAACCCGGTATTGCGGCCGCCGAAAGAAATAAACCTTTTAAATGGCATTTTAAATCTACGGTCTAACGTTGATCGGACGTGAAGTCCGCCGGGCCCAGAAAGTCGCCGCGAAAGGAAGTTGGAGGATGACTAAGAAGAATGGACCGGAAAACGACCATCGTGGAAAGGACAGGAAGCCCACCATGAAGATGTCTCTCTCTGAAAGGAAGTTAGGGGAATGATCAAAAAGAAATGACCGGAAGTCAGCCGTCATGAAAGGGACCTATTTCAAAAGTCCTAGGGGACGGCCGATATCAACGGACAGGAAGTCAGCCGGGCCGAGAAGTTCTCTCGAAGATTACACGGGAGGAACGAGACGGCGCACATGCGCAGAAGGCCGACGGGAGCGGCTCATCCTTTTCGAGGAAGTATAGAGCGGCAACGCTTTGGCTGACGCTCTGCGCTTTGGGGCTTCGCTTCTCGGTGTTTCCAACCTAGGCAAAAGGCCTACGGGGGCATCAATACTAATGCTATGGGATGCAAAAGCGTGCCCTCCTGTGGTCAAACCGGGCATTGCGGCCGCCGAAACAGAAACCTTTTTTTAATGGCATTTAAGGTTATTTTTCTCTCTTTATTAGTAATAACTTATTAATATGAATAGGGTGACGGGTGGCCCTATTTTGCGACACAGGCGCAGAATAAGATGGCCTAATATTAATAAGGTTTTATTAATCTTAAAACGCCATTTGGGTGGTGGCTGCTACACCGGATTGGACCACAGGAGGGCACTGTTTTGCCTCCGTTCGCGACAGCTGAATGGAGGCCTTCGAAAAGGCCTACGATGGCCTCCGTGCTAATGCTATGGGATGGAAAGGTGGTTTTTCAAAGGCCCTGGGGGACGACGGATTTCATCGGACAGGAAGCCCACCGTGCCGAAGTCTCTCTCTGAAAGGAAGTTAGGGGAATGATCAAAAACGGGAGGACCGGAAGGCAGCCGTGATAGAAAGGTCCTATTTCAAAACTCATGGGGGACTGCCGATATCGACGGACAGGAAGTCCGCCGGCCCTAGGTCTCTCAGAGATTACACGGGAGGAACGAGATGGCGCACATGCGCAGAAGGCCGACGGGAGCGGCTCGTCCTTTTCGGAGAAGGGTAGAGTGGCGACGCTTTGGCTGACGCTCCGCGATTTGGGGCTTCGCTTCTCGCTGTCCCGATCCTAGGTAAAAAGCCTACGGGGGCATCGATACTAATGCGATGGGACGGAAAAGCGTGCCCTCCTGTGGTCATACCGGGTATTGCGACCGCCAAAAAGAAATACACCTTTTAAATAGGATTTTAAGGTTATTATTCTCCATCTTTATTATTAACGCCTTATTAATCTTAATATTAATAATAATGCATTATTGATATTAATAGGGTGACAGATGGCTGAGACACAGGCACAGAATTAAATAGTATTAATAAGGTTCTGTTAATAAAGAATAATAATCTTAAAATGCCGTTTAAAAGATTTATTCCTTTTGGTGGCTGCCGTACCCGCTTGGACCGACGGAGAACACGGTTTTCTGTCCCTTAGAGATAGCACTGAGGCCATCTAAAAGGCGTACTACGATGCCCACGATTGCTAATGCTATGGGACGGGAGACTGTCAAACCGTATATTGCAGCAGCCCCCAAAAGAAAAAAACCTTTTAAAGGCTTTTGAAGCAGGATTCCTTCTTCTGTGCCTGTTCCGTACTCCTTGGAGGACTGAAAATAGTGCCGTCCTGTGTTCCGGTCACAATTAATAAAACTTTTTAATGACATTTTACCGTTATTTTTCTGTATTTTTATTACTAACAACTTATTATTAATAGGGCAACGGGAGGTCCGTTTGCTGCAACGCAGGCACAGACGGAGTCCTGCTTCAAAAGCCTTAAACAAAGTTAAGGGGGACTATGATGCCCTATTAATATTATTAAAGTTTAAATAATAACGAATAACCTTAAAATGCCGTTTAAAAGATTTATTTCTTTTGGTGGCTGTCAAAAGAATCTCAGAAGATTTAAGAATAGGGTAATTGTGCATCTCTTGGACTGAGCTACGACCTGAAACCTATACTGATGCTTAATTTGAACTAATTTCAGTGGCGTAATGTTGCTCTGATTTTCACTTGATTTAAAAAGAAAAGTACTGCTGTTTCAGACAGGCACCGTTACAGTTATGCTTCTGTATTGTTTTATTTTAAAAGTGTGGACGGCAATTAAGCCTGATGATTTGCAAAATTTGATTTAGAGTTATGTTTATTCCTAGAGTGTAGCACGCTAAGGTTTAAGATGTAATCTATGTTTATAGTTATTTCTAATTTTACATTTGTTTCTAAGTTATTTTATATCTAGGCGGCTTTTGTTTTTTCTACCGTCAAAGTTCTTCACAAAAAACACTAACGTTGTAATCTATAAACATTAATGCCATTGAAATCGGTCTTATAATTACACAAGAGGATTGTTCAGAAATCAAAAGTTCGCCAAAGGACATGCCTTCTTATCTTGTCTCTAAATGCCTGCAAAGTGGGGCCCGCAAACACCATCCAAAGATTCTGCTGCACGGCCTGGCAAGCACGCCAGAAAGGGCCCTTCCCGGTAGACTGCCGAGCTCTGCTCCTGGGAAGGCCCTTGGAAAGGTCCCTCCTGCTATTTCACACCAAAACTGCAATATTGAGAGTGGTGGCCGTCGCAACCTCCCACCGTGTTTCCCCGCTGCCTCTTGCTCCCAACCTTACTCAATTTCCATCCCCAACTCTTTAAAAGGAAAAGCCTTAACCTTGCTGAAACCGGCAAAAAAGGAAAAAAAAATCCTCAAGGACAACTTATCTGTTTTCCTGAGTTCCTTCTTAACAGCCACAACAGGGTAGGTCACCCACTGCTAAGCTTGTAAGCCGCCCTGAGTCTTCAGAGAAGGGCGGGATATAAATGTAATAAAAATAAAAATAAAATAAATAAATAAATCCGGGGGAGGCTCTAGGCTGCAAATCCAGGGAACGTAACCTTCTTTCTCCACTGCAGGCCTTTGTAGAACTGGCCTCTTACCCTTCCTCCTCACCCATAGGACTGCTACCTCAGTCGGTGCAGCTGTGATTGGGGAAGTTAGCAAAATTGCAAGCTGGACTCTGCAAAGACCAAAATCTCCTGTTGCCCCCAGAGACCTGCTTTTCCTTTCTTTTACCTCTGGGCGGTGGGCGGGATTCCCCCCCCCCTGCAACCTGGAGAGGAAAGGGAGGAATCTCCTGCCCTTTCTAACCCTGACTTGCTTTGCACAAAGTTCTACAAAGTTAGATGGATGGCAAACAAATCAATAAATTCCATGAGTTCCAACTTCTCTCCCCCATTTTATCCATACTTTCAATGATAAACCTATAAAGCACCAATATGTTATATACATTTTCAAAATAAATTATATTTATTTTTATATCAATTTATATTTATTTCTTAATAAAAAGTACACAATTTATTTCAATTAGAAATTTAATATTCAATGTACATTAATATAGATATCTCAAAGGGATATCCTTTGGAAATATCAAATATAAACATAAACACCCAGATGCAAACAAATCATTACTAAAAACCAACATGGGTTTGTCAAAAACAGATCGTGCCAGACAAATCTTATTGCATTCTTTGACCAAGTGACAAAATTAGTGGACCAGAGGAATGCTGTGGATATAATTTACCTGGACTTCAGTAAGGCATTTGATAAAGTAGAGCACAACCTACTACTTGATAAGATAGGAAAATGTGGGTTAGACAGCATCACCACCAGATGGATTCGTAGCTGGCTGACCCGCCGTACTCAGTGTGTGGTCCTCAAAGGAACCGCATCGACATGGAAGGAAGTGTGTAGTGGGGTGCCCCAGGGCTCTGTTCTGGGCCCAGTGCTCTTCAATATCTTCATCAATGATTTGAACCAGGGGAAATTTCATCAAATTTACAGACAACAACAAGCTGGTAGGAATAGCCAATACTCCAGACGTTAGGCTTAAGATACAGGAGGATCTGGACAGACATGAACACTGGCCACTATCTAACAAAATGAATATGAGGCAGCAGCGTGCTGCAGGTGCCAAAAAAGCCAAAACAGTGCTATGCTGCATTAACAGAGGAATAGAATCAAGATCACGTGAAGTATTAATACCTCTTTACAATGCATTGGTAAAGCTGCACTTGGAATACTGCATCCAGTTTTGGTCACCACAATGTAAAAAAGATGTTGAGACTCTAAAAAGAGTACAGAGAAGAGCAAAAAAGATGATTAGGGGATTGGAGGCTAAAACATATAAGGAACAGTTGCTGGAATTGACGCGGTGGCTCAGTGGGTTAGGATGCTGAGCTTGTCCATCAGATGGTCGGCAGTTTGGCAGGTCGAATCCCGAGTGCCGCGTAACAGAGTGAGTGCCTGTTACTTGTCCCAGCTTCTGCCAACCTAGCAGTTCGAAAGCACGTAAAAAATGCAAGTAGAAAAATAGGGACCTCTACGGTGGGAAGGTAACAGCGTTCCATGCGCCTATGGCGTCTAGTCATGCCGGCCACATGACCACGGAGACGTCCTCGGACAAGCGCTGGCTCTTCGGCTTGGAAAGGAAGATGAGCACCGGCCCCTAGAGTCAGAAACGACTAGCACGTGTGTACAGGGGAACCTTTACCTTTACCTTACTTTAATGAAGAGAAGGATGAGGGGAGACATGATAGCAGCGTTCCAATATCCCAGGAGCTGACACAAAAAAGAGGGAGTCAAGCTATTCTCCCAAATGCCTAAAGGCAATGGATGGAAACTAGTTAACGAGAGAAGCCACCTGGAACTAAGGAGAAACCTCCGGACAGTTAGAACAATTAACCAGTGGAACAACCTGCCTCCAGAAGTGCTGAATGCTCCAACACTGGACATTTTTAAGAAGACACTGGACAGCCACTAGTCTGAAACGGTATAGCGTTTCCTGCCTGAACAAGAGGTTGGACTAGATGACCTCCAAGGTCCCTTCCAACTCTCTGGTTCTTTAAGGTCTCCTGCTTGAGCAAGAGGTTGGACTGGATGGCCTTCATGGTCCCTTCCAACTCTTGTGATTCTGTAAGTTCTGCCTGAGCAGGGGGTTGGACTACATGACCTCCAAGGTCCCTTCCAATGATGATGATGATGAAACGTAAATACGTACAATCTCCTTAAAGAAATAGCAGGGCAGGTCAAGCAAAACTATTCTTGAATGAAAACATCTTCGTTTGGTGGACGGGGGTCAGCGGGGTACACTTTTAAGAGGAACCTATTAAGACCTTATACAGAGAAGCGCCACTCGTTCTTCTACATCCGGGAGTGGGGCACTGGGAAAACACCATCAAACGGCTGCCTTGCTTGACAGCCTTCGAGGAGACCCCCGAGACGGAACGGAACGCCATTCCGGACCCGAACGCCAAAACACCTTGAGTGCCGGCCCCGGCTCTAAAAAGGAGCTCCGCGATCTTTGCAGCACAAAAGAAGGCGCGGCTGAGCTAACAGGAAGTCCGCCGTGGCGAGAAAGTCGCAGCGAAAGGAAGTTGGCCGGGAAGACTAAAAGGGACGGACAGGAAGTCGGCCATTTCGAGGTCTCTGTGAAAGGGGACGCTCTGCGCTTTGTCGCTTCGCTTCTCGGTAATGCTATGGGGCGCGAAACCGTGTCCTCCTGTGGTCATTCTCATTATTGCGGCCGCCGAAAGAAATAAACCTTTTAAATGGCATTTTAAGGTTATTGTTCTCTATCTTTCTTTTTAACATTAATATGAATAGGGCGACGGGTGGCCCTGTTTTGCGACACAGGCGCAGAATAAGATGGCCTAATATTAATAAGGTTTTATTAATCTTAAAACGCCATTTCGGTGGTGGCTGCTACACCGGATTGGACCACAGGAGGGCACTGTTTTGCCTCCGTTCGCGACAGCTGAATGGAGGCCTTCGAAAAGGCCTACGATGGCCTCCGTGCTAATGCTATGGGATGGAAAGGTGGTTTTTCAAAGGCCCTGGGGGACGACGGATTTCATCGGACAGGAAGCCCACCGTGCCGAAGTCTCTCTCTGAAAGGAAGTTAGGGAATGATCAAAAACGGAAGGACCGGAAGGCAGCCGTGATAGAAAGGTCCTATATCAAAAGTCATGGGGGACTGCCGATATCGACGGACAGGAAGTCCGCCGGCCCTAGGTCTCTCAGAGATTACACGGGAGGAACGAGATGGCGCACATGCGCAGAAGGCCGACGAGAGCGGCTCGTCCTTTTCGGAGAAGGGTAGAGCGGCGACGCTTTGGCTGACGCTCTGCGCTTTGGTGCTTCGCTTCTCGGTGTCCCATCCTAGGCAAAAGGCCTACGGGGGCATCAGTAACTAATGCGATGGGACATAGTAGCGTGCCCTCCATTGGACAAACCGGGTATTGCGGCCGCCAAAAAGAAATACACCTTTTAAATAGGTTTTTAAGGTTATTATTCTCCATCTTTATTCTTTATTTTATTTTTTATTTTAATTCCATTTATATCCCGCCCTTCTCCGAAGAATAACGCCTTATTAATGTTTATTACTATTAATAATATTATTAATTTATTAATAAATAAATTGTTAATAATTTTTTATTATTTATATATAATTTAATAACAATTTATTATTATTAATATTATTATTGTTGTTTAATAACGCCTTATTGTTTATTAACACATTATTGATATTAATAGGGTGACAGATGGCCATTTTGCTGAGACACATGGGCAGAATTAAATGGCCTAGTATTGATAAGGTTTTATTAATAAAGAATAATAATCTTAAAATGCTATTAAAAAGGTTTCTTTTTGTGGCTGCTGTACCTGCTTGGGATAACCGGATGGCAGTTTTCTGACCCTTAATAAGATTCAGTAGCTTCAATACGTACAGAATAATATTTACTTTTATGGCTGCTATTCCTTCTTTAACCGCGGGACTCACTCTCTCACTCTAGGACTGCTTGCCACAAAAGGTGGCCTCCCTTCCCATATGGCTAGAAAAGGAGAACGTGTTTGGCTGCTTGGAGAAGAGTTGGGACGGAAAGATGGCATGTAAAGGAACATCACAAATCAATCACAACTGTATATTAAGTCTGTAAACTCACCTGGAATAGGCAAGATGCCGTAGAATATTCCAAAGCTCTTCCACTGGGTTGTGGCTGTTGAAGTTGTAGGGACGGAAAGATCAGGTGAGCCCTGCCACCAACGTGGGGGATCTCTTCTTTCTAGCTGACCAAGATTTCCAGAGCCGAGACAAAATGAGCATCTCCACACTCTGAGAATAAAAGGGTGCTCCCCCACCGCCTCTGGGATCCCGGCTTTCCAACACCTGCACCAGGCACCCTTGGAAACATGCAGGATCGACACCGCCCCCCCCCCGATTCTCTTCTGGTTTTGGAACAAGAAGTAGCTAGCTCTCATTGCTGCAGTACTGGCAGGAGGCCGGCTCCTGATGCTGGTCTGCGAGTCCTCCATTTAGGGGGGGGGAGACCGGAGACGCATCAGCCTTATTGAGAGGAAAAGTGGAACCCAGAGCCCTGGAAGAAAGCCTGTTGCCCCTTAATTCCGCCCTCTCCCCGCTA
>NW_027673341.1:0-23655 GCF_964194415.1 Vipera berus
GTGAAAGAGACACCATCTTGACCAAAAATGGAGGCTTCCTCAGCCCAGGAGCACTTGGGAAGCAGACCTCCTCCTTCTCCCCCTTCTCCTGAAGTCCAGACCTTTGAAGTTGACAGTGCCCAACCCAAAGGTTTATTTCAGTTTTCAGGGGGTGAGCTGGGGCCACCGATAAAAGCCTGGCTCCGCGAAGGAGGCATCTCAGAAGCTTGGTGGTCTCCAAAGGCCAACGAGAAGAGCTTCACCAGGAAGAGCCAGACGTGGCACCGGCCTGCACCCGCACGCCTCTCGTGGCCCGCTTGTCCTTGTTGGTGTGTTGACGGATGGGGAGAAGAGAGCGGTGGTGCTCGGTGAGAAAAGCCGGGTTAGATCCCTCACCCATCTTGACGTCTTCCATCCACCCGGCGCGCAGGGAAGGGAGAAGTTCAGACACAGGATCCAGCTGTGAGTAGCACCAAACAGTTTCCAAGGGACCTCTGGATGAGCCTTAAGATCGCGAGTCCAAGCCCTAGCAGAAGAATCCTCAACCAACTGAGCCAGAGATCCTTTGAGCCCCACGCGGCCACCACCGCCTCTCTCGGAGATCACTTGTTCTGCACCTGGACGCTGGCGTACTCCGAACTCGCTTCCTCCGCCTTCAGGGCAGGCCGCTTGGGGGCTTTGTTCAGCTGCACCATATCCAAGTCTGCATAGGTGACGTTTTCGTCCTGGCTGGAGGGTTGCACCGCCTGGAGGGTGGCGTATTCCGACTGGAGGGGGCTGTCCACCCTGGGGCAGGGTCTCTTCTGGGTCACCTTGTCGAAGTTGAGATCTGCATAGGCCACGTTATTCGGATCGGTGTCCTGAAGTGGGCAGCAGCCGAAAGGGAGGGAAGGAGACAAGAAAAGAGACATTTTATTTTACTTTTTCCTTGAAGAATGGGATGGGATCTGACAGAAGAGAATATTTGTAGCTCGGGGCTGAACTGGGGGTGACCTTGGTGCTCTCTGAGCTTGGCGGTTTTCTTGCAGATGTTTCATGACCCAACTAGGTAACCTCATCAGTGCTAGAAGGGAGGGGGTTTTATGGAGAGGAGGAGGAGGAGGAGGAGGAGGAGGAGGAGGAGGAGGAGGAGGAGGAGGAGGAGAGCAGCTATGGGGTCCTTGGTGCTCTCTGAGCTTGGTGGTTTTCTTGCAGATGTTTCATGACCCAACCAGGTAACATCATCAGTGCTAGAAGGGAGGGGGTTTTATGGAGAGGAGGAGGAGGAGGAGGAGGAGGAGGAGGAGGAGGAGGAGGAGGAGGAGAGCAGCTATGGGGTCCTTGGTGCTCTCTGAGCTTGGTGGTTTTCTTGCAGATGTTTCATGACCCAACTAGGTAACCTCATCAGTGCTAGAAGGGGGGAGGAGGAGGAGGAGGAGGAGGAGGAGGAGGAGGAGGAGGAGGAGGAGGAGGAGGAGGAGGAAGACTGCCGGGTCCTTGGTGCTCTCTGAGCTTGGTGGTTTCCTTGAAGACATTTCATGACCCAAACTAGGTAACATCATCAGTGCTAGAAGGGAGGGGGTTTTATGGAGAGGAGGAGGAGGAGGAGGAGGAGGAGAACTGTGGAGTCCTTGGGGCTCTCTGAACCTGGTGGTTTTCTTGCAGATGTTTCATTAACAAACTAGGTAACATCAGTGCTAGAAGGGAGGGGGGATTCGTTCTCTGTGTATTTCACTGATGATGTTACCTAGTTGGGTCATGAAACGTCAGTAATATAATGCAATTTCTCTCTTCCCATTTATTCTGTGTGTGAAAAAGTAGCTGAGACAAAAGCCGTCACACTTTCCGCAAGAGGCACGTCGTCACCATGGGCTGTTTCTGGAACTTTTTCAGAGAATTGTCATCGTGTCTAAGATTTGATCTCTAATCCAGGGGTCCTCCACTGTGGCCACTTTAAGACTTGTGGACTTCAATTCCCAGAATTCCTCAGCCAGCTTTGCTGGCTGAGGAATTCTGGGAGTTGAAGTCCACAAGTCTTAAAGTCGGCAAGGTGGAGGACCCCCCCCCGCTCTAATCCATCTGGACTCATTTGATTTGTTAAGTGTCAAGTACAGGCGGCCCTCGACATACGGCCGCCAATTCAGCCTCGAATTTATGTTGCTAAGCGAGACAATTGTGAATTTTGCCCTGTTGGACCACCTGTCTTGCAGTTGTGAAGTTAGCAAAACAGTCGTGGAGTGAATCTGACTTCTCCCTATCGACTCTGCTTGTCAGAAGGACACAAAAGAGGGTCGCCTGACCCCGGGACACTCCAACCGTTGTAACTATGAGCCAGGGGCCAAGTGCCTGAATTTGGATCTAGTGACCCTAGAGATGCTGCAACGGTTGTGTGAAAAATGGTCATAAGTCACTTTTTTGGGGGGTGCCGTTGTAACTTCAAATGGTCACTAAATGAGCTGTTGTAAGTCGAGCAGTACCTGTAGTCTATTATTCTGAAATCAATGACACACAGAATCATGGAATCCTAGTGCTGAAAGGGACACCAGAGATCTTCTAGTCCAACCCCTTTGCTCAAGGCAGGAGACTCCATGCCATCCCGGTCAAACGGTTGTCCAATCTCTTTTTAAACACCTCCAGTGATGGAGCAACCCACAACAACTCCAGGAATCCAACTGGTCCACCGATTAATTGTTCCCACCCTCAGAAAATTTCTCCGGGCTTCTAGGTTGGATCTGCGTTTAACATAGTCCTGGTATGTATTTTTTCTGCAAATATCCCGAAGAAAGGGACAGTGACGCGGTAAAGGAAAAGACAGGAACATACGAAGAACAGCTGTGGAGGGTTTGGCTAGCCCAGGGCCAGGCAACCTTGGTCTTTTAGGACTCGTGGACTTCAACTCCCAGAATTCCTGAGCCAGCCATGCTGAGGGGAAAGGGAGAGGTTTGCAAGCTGAGCCATGCTGTCTCAGGAATTCTGGGAGTTGAAGTCCACAAGCCCTAAAGGGGGCCATAGTTCCCCCATGCTGGCTCAGGAATTCTGGGAGTTGAAGTCCACAAGCCCTAAAGGGGGCCATAGTTCCCCCATGCTGGCTCAGGAATTCTGGGAGTTGGAAGTCCATGAGTCATAAAGGGGGCCATAGTTCCACCATGCTGGCTCAGGAATTCTGGGAGTTGAAGTCCACGAGTCATGAAGGGGCCATAGTTCCCCCATGCTGGCTCAGGAATTCTGGGAGTTGAAGTCCACGAGTCAGAAAGGGGGCCATAGTTCCCCCATGCTTGCTCAGGAATTCTGGGAGTTGAAGTCCACGAGTCTTGAGGGGGCCATAGTTCCCCCATGCTGGCTCAGGAATTCTGGGAGTTGAAGTCCACGAGTCCTAAAAGAGCCAAGGTTGCTTACCCCCGGACTAGACACACCTAATTTCCCCAATCGTTCATTTCAATTAAAATAGCAACAGGGGAGCTTTGTAGATTTTAGAGAGAGCCGGCGTAGCCAGCCGTACTCCACTCCGTATCAAGCAAACAATTCCAGCCCTGAGTCCATCCCCTGAGGGCCCTTTACAGACAAAGCCAGTCACACCTCTGTTGTGGCAGCGAAGCAGTTGCCGTCGCTGCCCCGTTTCCGCCGACAGCTGCAGACGCACGTCGCCGTCTACCCAGGGCAGCGAGAAAGCAACGATGGTGCCCCGGGGAGCGCAGCTTGGTTGGCTCAGCAAAAAAAATCGCACAATGGTGCCACTCAAAAGCCTCCCTCTAAAAATAAAACTCACGCTCAGGGCTTTTGCGCAGCTGGGCCTTTTCATAAAGCCGTTTGGGAAGACGGGAACGCAAGAAAAAGGAAAACAAAAAGATATCTGTACAGCCAGCAGTCTTGTGAAAAGGGACAAAAATCTCCTCTCCACTTCCCGCTTTGTACGTTAGTTACCATATCGGGTTTTGGGGAAAGGGTGGGGGGAAAAAACAGAAACCCTCATTAAAAACAAAAAAACAAGTTTCTAGTCCTCAGGATGAAAATACCAAGCTGTGAGGCTGGTTAGGGCCCTGAAGGCCCTCCGCCCCGTCCTTTTAATTCATTTTTAACATCCTTTGCCTGTTGTTTTTTTTAAAATTTTATGTATGGTTTTGATTACTTTTAATGTTTTATTTGTGCACTGCCCAGGATTGCTCTATGAGGGAGATGGGTGGTGTTTTTTTTTAAACTAATAAATAAAAATGTTTCAAAAGCCTTCCTGGTTGTTGTTGTTGTTTTTTAAAAAAGCAAGTTTCTAGTCCTCATTATGAAAGCAACTCCAGGGGCAACCTAGAAACCTGGAGTAGTTATTTTGAAATTCTAAATGCAGCACAATTTTCAGAGGCTTCCTCGGAGCCGTGATCCTTCTTTGTCACCGTTGTCACTCAATCTATTCATGCTTACAGGCAGTCCTCAACTTATGACCGTAATTGAGACTAAGGTCCTGATGGCCATTAAGCTGGTCACCACGTGACCATGCCCAATTTTACAACATTTATTGCGCTGGTGGTTAATTTAATTTCATTTTAATTTAATTTAATCCCATTTATATCCCGCCCTTCTCCGAAGACTCAGGGCGGCTTACAATCTAAGAAGCACAAATCAATGTGCTTAGCAGTAGCCTTCATTCTATGTATATGCCTGCTTATTAGGGCTTTCACACACACACACACAAGCGGCATTATTACAAAGTCAGCTTAATTGCCCCCAACAATCTGGGTCCTCATTTTACCTACCTGGGAAGGATGGAAGGCTGAGCCAACCTTGAGCCTGGTGGGACTCGAACCTGCACTAATTGCAGGCAGCTGGTGTTACTTAAGGAGGCATTAGCCCACTGCTCCACCAAGGTTAAGCAAACACAGCGGTCAGAAAGCTAACACCACGGTCATTAAGCGAGTGCTGTAGTCGTTAAGTAAACCCATGGTTTGCTATGGGTCGGTTTTGCTAAAAAAAACCCAATAGTAATGCCACTAGTGGCAAAAATGTCATAAATCCAGGTTTTTGTGGGGCAAAAAAGTGGTAAACGCAGGCTGGTTACTGAATACAGATAGTCCTCGATTTACAACAGTGCATTAAGTGGCTGTTCGAAGTTACGACGTCACTGAAAAAAGTAACTTAGGACCATTTTTCACACTTAACGACCACTGCAGCATCCCCAGGGTCACGGGACCAAAATTTGGATGCTTAGAAACGGGCTCATATTTGTGACGGTTACAGGGTCCCCCTTTTGTGACCTTCTGACAAGCAAAGTTAATGGGGAAGACAGAAATTTCAGGCTCAATTATGGTCGTAAGTTGAGGAATAGAGAACAGAATAGAGCTGGAAGGGACCTTGGAGGTCTTCCAGTCCAGCCCCCAGCTCGAGCAGGCAAGCCTATGCCAATAATAGAAGAACAGACTAGAGTAGAATAGAATAGAATAGAATAGAATAGAATAGAATAGAATAGAATAGAATAGAATAGAATAGAATAGAATAGAATAGAAAATATGGGATGGAATAGAATAGAATAGAATAGAATAGAATAGAATAGAATAGAATAGAATAGAATAGAATAGAATAGAATAGAATAGAATAGAATAGAATAGAATAGAATAGAATAGAATAGAAATAGAAATAGAAATAGAAATAGAAATAGTGACTCGAATAGAACAGAACAGAACAGAATAGAACAGAAGGAATGAAGGATAGGATAGCATAGCATAGCATAGCATAGGATAGGATAGATTGTAGAATAAACAGATAATAGAATAGAATAGAATAGAAAATATCGAATGAAATAGAATAGAATAGAATAGAATAGAATAGAATAGAATAGAATAGAATAGAATAGAATAGAATAGAATAGAATAGAATAGAATAGAAAATATGGAATGAAATAGAATAGAATAGAATAGAATAGAATAGAATAGAATAGAATAGAATAGAAAATATGGAATGAAATAGAATAGAATAGAATAGAATAGAATAGAATAGAATAGAATAGAAATAGAAATAGAAATAGTGACTTGAATAGAACAGAACAGAACAGAAGGAATGAAGGATAGGATAGGATAGCATAGCATAGCATAGCATAGGATAGGATAGATTGTAGAATAAACAGATAATAGAATAGAATAGAATAGAATAGAATAGAATAGAATAGAATAGAATAGAATAGAATAGAATAGAATAGAATAGAATAGAATAGAATAGAATAGAATAGAATAGAATAGAATAGAAGAATAGAATAGAATAGAATAGAATAGAATAGAATAGAAATAGAAATAGAAATAGTGACTCGAATAGAACAGAACAGAACAGAATAGAACAGAAGGAATGAAGGATAGGATAGCATAGCATAGCATAGCATAGGATAGGATAGATTGTAGAATAAACAGATAATAGAATAGAATAGAATAGAATAGAATAGAAAATATCGAATGAAATAGAATAGAATAGAATAGAATAGAATAGAATAGAATAGAATAGAATAGAATAGAATAGAATAGAATAGAAAATATGGAATGAAATAGAATAGAATAGAATAGAATAGAATAGAATAGAATAGAATAGAATAGAATAGAATAGAATAGAATAGAATAGAATAGAAAATATGGAATGAAATAGAATAGAATAGAATAGAATAGAATAGAATAGAATAGAATAGAATAGAATAGAAATAGAAATAGAAATAGTGACTTGAATAGAACAGAACAGAACAGAATAGAACAGAAGGAATGAAGGATAGGATAGGATAGCATAGCATAGCATAGCATAGGATAGGATAGATTGTAGAATAAACAGATAATAGAATAGAATAGAATAGAATAGAATAGAATAGAATAGAATAGAATAGAATAGAATAGAATAGAATAGAATAGAATAGAAAATATGGAATGAAATAGAATAGAATAGAATAGAACAGAATAGAATAGAAAATATGGAATGAAATAGAATAGAATAGAATAGAATAGAATAGAATAGAATAGAATAGAATAGAATAGAATAGAATAGAATAGAATAGAATAGAATAGAATAGAATAGAATGGAATGGAATAGAATAGAAATAGAAATAGAAATAGTGACTCGAATAGAACAGAACAGAACAGAATAGAACAGAATAGAACAGAAGGAATGAAGGATAGGATAGGATAGCATAGCATAGCATAGGATAGGATAGATTGTAGAATAAACAGAGAATAGAATAGAATAGAATAGAATAGAATAGAATAGAATAGAATAGAATAGAATAGAATAGAATAGAATAGAATAGAATAGAATAGAAAATATGGAATGAAATAGAATAGAATAGAATAGAATAGAATAGAATAGAATAGAATAGAATAGAATAGAATAGAATAGAATAGAACAGAATAGAATAGAAAATATGGAATGGAATGGAATGGAATGGAATGGAATGGAATAGAATAGAATAGAATAGAATAGAATAGAATAGAATAGAATAGAATAGAATAGAAAATATGGAATGGAATGGAATGGAATGGAATAGAATAGAATAGAATAGAATAGAATAGAAATAGAAATAGAAATAGAAATAGTGACTCGAATAGAACAGAACAGAACAGAATAGAACAGAAGGAATGAAGGATAGGATAGGATAGGATAGGATAGATTGTAGAATAAACAGATAATAGAATAGAATAGAATAGAGTAGAATAGAATAGAAATAGTGAATAGAATAGAATAGAATAGAAATAGAAATAGAAATAGAAATAGTGACTTGAATAGAACAGAACAGAACAGAACAGAACAGAAGGAATGAAGGATAGGATAGGATAGGATAGGATAGATTGTAGAATAAACAGATAATAGAATAGAATAAAATAGAATAGTTGGAAGGGACCTTGTAGGTCATCTAGTCCAATCCCTCGCTCAAGCAGGGGACCCTATGCCATTTCTGACAGATGGCAATCCTTGATGCGTTTCCATCCGTTGCTTCCTGTCACACATTTTTGACAAGGAAAACAAAATCCACATTTTTCTGTTTCACGCAGAGAATCCAAAAGCATTAGAATTAAATCTATGCCTTTTATCTAAGAAGGCTGACTCCCCTAAGAACTGAACTTGAAATATTCTGAAATGTGGTTTTGCAACCTGCTCTCTACCGTAGAATCATAATAGCCCGGTTCACACCAAAAACACTTAATTTAAAAGGCCAGGTGGACTTTGTAACCAAGGAAGGACCTACCCTATCATTATGGGGAGGGGGAAACTAAATTGGCTTAAAATGGCCCGGCTCATTTTTGCAGACCATAATTTAGACCTTTTTGAGACGGTTTGGCAGTTTGGACCAATCAAAATGCCGGGAAACGCAACCCTCCTGAAAAATACAGGCCGAAGTAAATCTTGTAACCTGTTGGATCTTTTCCAACGTGGGTTGGGAAGGACTGAAATGGGCTAAAATATAAGTGAAGCACTTGCCAAGTCAAGCCGTATTAAAAGCTGCAGAAAAAAATATATGAAATTATGGGGCTTATGTCTTAAGTGGAGAGAGTGAAGCATTAGCCAAATGGGAGGAAGCTAATTTTAAAATATCAGCTGGGGGGGAAAAATAGCCGGTTCTTTTGAGGTGCTCTTTCAGTTTATGACCACAATTGGACCAGAGTTTCTGTTGCTAAGCAACATGGATGTTAAATGAGGTACAGCCGATTATTATTTTGACTGCTTGTCTGAAGTCGGCTGGGAAGGTTGCAAATGGCAATCACGTGTCCCTGGGGTGCTTCGAATTGTCGTAAATCCAAGTTGTCAAGTCCCCAAATTTTGATTCTGTGACCACGGGGATGCTGCAACGGTCGTAAATACGAGGACTGGTCATAGGACTGGTCATTTTTCAGTGCCAGGGTAACTTCACATAGTCACTAAACAAGTGGTTGTAAATAAAGGATACCCTGTATTTGTAGGCGATACAGCACACAAACATGGCAAAAACAAATTCCGCTTCTTTGTACCTGTCGCACAGGTAAAGAGAGGTCGATTTTTCAGTTGTGACAGCAAAGCACATCTTATTTTTTGGCTTAAGATAAGTGAAATTCAACTCCCAGAATTCCCCAGCCAGCATGGGTGGCTGGGGAATTCTGGGAGTTGAAACCCACACATTTTGACCTTGCCAGGGTTGAGAAAAACTGTAGTTTTTGTGCACACCAGCAAGTGGATTCGATGGGGCAAGGAATCTTAAGGAAAGTTTTACATACCAAGCAGGAATCGCGAGGGATCTCGGAGTCCTAGTGGACGATCACTTAACTATGAGCCAGCCGTGTGCTGCAGCTGCCAAAAAAGCCAATGCAATCCTTGGTTGCATCAACAGAGGGATAGAATCGAGATCATGTGAAGTGTTAATACCACTTTACAATATCATCTTACAGCTTAAAATCTTTCTTTTTCTTTTCTTTTTTCCAACACAGCAGAGTTTTCATGCGAATGGAAAAAACGGGCTTAAAAAGTTCCAAATTTGGACAAAACACTTTTCTTTCCGGCATTCAATCGGGAAGATAAACGGGGACAGAGCGAGTCGGTAAAACAGACCCTCGAAAGGGCCTTTTGACATTCTTGGATGAAGTTCGTAGCCGGAGTTAGAAAAGAGGGTGCAAACTGGGGTTGTAGAGAAAAATCTGGTGGGTGAGTTACGCTAGTCGTCTCATGTATGTTTGTTTGTTTGTTTCAAATTAAATTTCACACTTTGTGGCTGGCTGTAATACAGGTAGTCCTCAACTTATGACCGGCGGCTTAGCAACCGATTGAAGTTTGTTTAGTGACCAGTGTTAACAACGGCACTGAAAAACGTGACCTTGACCGTTTTTGCATACTTACGACCGGGGCAGCATCCCTCATGGTCACGTGATAAAAATTCAGCCGCTTGGCAATTGGCATGGACTTAGGACGGTTGCAGGGCCCCGAGGTCACGTGATCCCCTTTTGCAACTTCCTGACCTGCACAGTCAACGCGGAAGCCAGATTCGCTTAACAACCGGGTGACCCACTTAACAACCCCAGTGATTCCCTTAACTCCCGTGGCAAGGAAGATTGTAAAATGGGGTAAAAGCCCCGTAACAACTATCTTGCTTAGCAACAGAAATTTCGAGCCGTCGTAAGTTGAGGACTAGGTGTACGTCGAATTTGGAAAACGACCCAGATTTGAAGCTCCAACATCCATTTCTCCCTCCTCCACCAAGGTCACGTGACCGCATGTTTGTGTACAGATAGCTAGTCTAAAGAAAAGAAGAAACAGGGGTGACATGATAGCAGTGTTCCAGTATCTGAGGGGCTGCCACAAAAGAGGAGAGGGTCACGTTATTCACCAAAGCACCAGAGGGAAGGACGAGAAACAATGGTTGGTGTTCTGTACCAGCCTGCTACCGGCCCTGCAGCAAAAGCAGGGACAACCCCTTTTACAAGAAGGCAAGAGGCTGGAATTACGCCTGCCAAATTTATTACTACAAAAACAAACGGAACAAGACAAACCAAGAAACAGGAGCTTTAAGAAACAGGAACTATCCAAGCGGTTGCCTTCAGCAAACCAGCCCTTCCACACATTCCCCTTATATAGAGTTCAGGGCGTGGCTTCTCTCTGCCTCCTTCCGAGGTGCCCCATTGCCTTCCTCTGTTTACTCCTAATTGACTGCCTCCTGCGTCGGGCGTCCTTGAACAGGGCCAGCTGTGGGTCATCTTCATCCACGCTGTCAGGCTCACACAGCTGGGTCTCCGTGGTGACCAAGTGGGAGGGGCCTGGCTGAGGGCTCTCATCAGCAAGATCTTCAACACCCCCCTCCTCCTCCTCTGAGTCGTCCGACCCAACTGCCGAACCCACAGGCTGACCCTGAATCACAACAGTTGGAAACTAATCAAGGAGAGAAGCAACCTGGAATTAAGGAGAAACTTCCTAACAGGGAGGACAATTAACCAGTGGAACAGCCTGCCACCAGAGGTTGTGGGTGCTCCATCACTGGAGGTTTTTAAGAGGAGACTAGACAGTCACTTGTCTGAGATGGTATAGGTTCTCCTGCTTGAACAGGGGGCTGGACTAGAAGACCTCCAAGGTCCCTTCCAGCTCTATTCTATTCTTCTATTCTATTCTATTCTATTCTATTCTATTCTATTCTATTCTATTCTATTCTATTCTATTCTATTCTATTCTATTCTATTCTATTCTATTCTATTCTATTCTATTCTGTATTTCTATTCTATTCTATTCTATTCTATTCTATTCTATTCTATTCTATTCTATTCTATTCTATTCTATTCTATTCTATTCTATTCTATTCTATTCTCTATTTCATTTCATTATTCTATTCTATTCTATTCTATTCTATTCTATTCTATTCTATTCTATTCTATTCTATTCTATTCTATTCTATTCTATTCTATTCTATTCTATTCTATTCTATTCTATTCTATTCACTATTTCTATTCTACATTTCTGTTCCACTCCATTCCATTCCATTCCATTCCATTCCATTCCTCTTCTCTTCTCTTCTCTTCTCTTCTCTTCTCTTCTCTTCTCTTCTCTTCTCTTCTCTTCTCTTCTCTTCTCTTCTCTTCTCTTCTCTTCTCTTCTCTTCTCTTCCCTTCCCTTCCCTTCTCTTCTCCAATGTCTATTCTGTTCTATCCTATCCTGTCCTGTCCTGTCCTGTCCTGTCCTGTCCTATCCTATCCTATCCTATCCTATCCTATCTTATTCTAGAAAGCAACCTAGAACTAAGTAGAAATTTCCTGACTATGAGAGGTATTAACCAATCACTGGAGGTTTTCAAGAAGAGACTGGACATCCATTTGTCTGGAATGGTAGGGTCTCTTGCATGAGCAGGGGGTTGAACTAGATGATCTCCAAGGTCCCTTCCAACTCTCTTACTCTGTTAAATTGTGAGGCAGGTAGTTCTCAAATTACAACCATACCTTTCGCCACCATTTGAAATTACAAAGACACTGAAAAAAGTGATTTACAACCAGTCCTCACACTTATGACCGTCACAGCGCGCGCGCACACACACACACACACACACACACACACACACACGAGTCACGTGATCAAAAATCAGGCACTTGGCAACCGGCATGTATTTACAAGAGTTGCAGCGTCCCAGGATCATGTGATCGTCATTTGTGACCTTCCCAGAGGGCTTCCCAGAAGCCTGGAGAAGCTGGATCTGCTTAATGACCATGTGATTCACTTAACAACCGTGGCAAGAAAGGTTGTAAAATCGGGCTGCGACTGATTTAACAGCCTCCTTGCTTGGCAATGGAAATTTTGATCCCAATTGCGGTCATAAATTGAGGACAACCTGTGTATGGATTTGAGGAGCGGGAAAAACAGTAGATAATGGGGGAAAAATGAACGTTATGCTCTGAGTTTAGAGGTTAATGTAAATTCATACATATATCGATTGTAAAAGAACATCGGAAGTTATTTCTCTATATTTATTCCCCCGTCTTTTCCTTTGCTTTCTCCTTTCTCCTTTATTCTGTTTCCTACCTTAATTGTTAGTTTTCCTCCGTTTTCAACCTCTCTAATAAAGTTTAAAAATCTAATAAAGTTTTGTGTTGTTTTTTTTAAAAAAAGAAGTCAACTTTTAAAAAGGTACAGAGAGAAGGCTTAGGAAAAAAAAACTTTGCACAAACCTCTTAGAAAAACTGCTGTACTAAAAAGATTTATGGACTTAGGATAATGAGGGTTTTTTTCCCCGCCCCTATTTTAATACAATGATCCTCCGAAAAAAATAACACTATTAATCACAGGATAATGGCCTCACTTGCCTAGGCTGATCACGCTTTCTCTCTCCAAGTGCAAAATAGTACACCAATTTAGCATGAAAATATTTCCTCCAAGTTATAGCTGGCTTGACTTGGAGAAAGAACTTCGAGTCCTAATGGACAATCACTTAAGTGGCTAGTCTAAAGAAAAGAAGAAACAGGGGTGACATGATAGCAGTGTTCCAGTATTTGAGGGGCTGCCACAAAAAAGAGGGGGTCACGTTATTCTCCAAAGCGCCTGAAGGCAGGACAAGAAGCAACGGATGGAAACTAACCAAGGAGAGAAGCAACCTGGAACTCAGGAGAAACTTCCTTACAGTTGGAACAATTAACCAGTGGAACAATCTGCCTCCAGAAGCGGTGAATGCTCCAACACGGGAAGTTTTTAAGGAGAGACTGGACAGCCATTTGTCTGAAATGGTATACGGTTTCCTGCCTTAGCAGGGGGTTGGACTAGATGACCTCCAAGGCCCCTTCCAGCTCTATTCTATTCTAAGTCTGAGCCAGCCGTGTGCTGCAGCTGCCAAAAAAAAGCCAATTCAATCCTCAATTGCATTAACAGAGGGACAGAATCAAGATCGCGCGAAGTGTTAGTACCACTTTACAAGGCTTTGGTAAGGCCACACTTGGAATACGCCATCCAGTTTTCGTCACCATATTATTAAAAAAAGATGTCGAGACTCTAGAAAGAGTGCAGAGAAGAGCAACAAAGATGATTAGGGGTCTGGAGGCTAAAACATACGATGAGCAGTTGCAGGAATTGGCTATGTTTAGCGGAAGAAAGGATGAGGGGTGACATGATAGCAGTATTTGAGAGACTCCTACAAAGAAAAGGGGGGGTCAAACTATTTTCCAAATCACCAAAAGGCAAGACAAGAAACAACGGAGGGGAAACCAATCAAGGAGAGAAGCAACCTAGAACCAAGGAGAAACTTCCTGACAGTTAGAACAATTAATCAGTGGAACTGCTTGCTTCCAGAAGTTGTGGGTGCTCCAACCCTGGAAGTTTTCAAGAAAAAGACTGGACAGCCATTTGTCTGGAATGGGATAGGGTCTCCTGCTTGAGCAGGGGGTTGGACTAGATGACCTCCAAGGTCCCTTCCAGCTCTGTTAAAGGATGTTCTGTCGGTTCAAGCTATTTTAGGCCAAACGGATGACTTCTGCAATTATTATTCCTAGGCAGCAGCTCGAGAAATTTAGCCCAACCTACCTGATTTGTCAACGCGGGAGACTTCTCAGCTTCGTGCAGCCTAAAGATAGAACCAAAAAGTCAGATTAACCGAAGGAGTCAACAGCAAATTTCACACACTGACTTTTTAAAACGAAATTAGAAACGACACCTAAAAAATAAAAATAAAATTCAAACCGGCAGAGATTTTTTTTTTTTGAAGAGGTCTCCATCGTGACCATTTGCTTCTGCAAAGGAGATTTGAGCTATAGCAGCATTGGTCTTTGGGGTTTAATGGACAAAGAGCTTGGGGGGAAAAAAGGAGCTTTCGTGTTATATACTGTATATGTGCCGACAGCAAGAAGAATGGTGCTCGACTCTTTCTTCCTCTGTCCTCACCACTTTCTGCAGAGGGACGATCGAGAGCATCCTGTCCTACGGCATCACAGTCTGGTTTGGAAGCATCCCTGCTTTGGACAGGAAGGCGGTGCAGAGAGTGGTGAGGACAGCTGAAAAGATCATTGGCAGTTCCTTCCCCGCCATCCAGGACGTGGCACATACGCGATGGTTGAGCAGGGTCTGCAAGATTGTCTGGGACACGACACACCCTCTTCACGACCTGTTTTCCTTGTTACCTTCTGGGATGGGGGGGCTCCGTGGTACCCGAAGCAGAACATCCAGATTCAGTCACGGTTTCGTTCCATATACTATTAACCTTGTGAACTCTAAAGCTTCCTCCTTCCATTATGTCTTCAAGATGGACAGTGAATAATATTTATATCTTACTTATATGTAAAGGTGTAGGTCTATACCTATGTTGTATATAGTATGTTTTAAATCTGTGTTATGTATGTGTACACTTTGAGAGCAAGCAACTAAATTTCATTTTTAATGTATCCCATTGTGCCCACAGTAAAAAAAGGGCAATAAAGACAATCTAATCTAATCTAATCTAATCTAATCTAATCTAATCTAATCTAATCTAATCTAATATAATATAATATAATCCAATCCAAATCTAAATCTAATCTTAAAACAATTCGTTTAGTGACCGAAGTTTCAATGGCACCAAGAAAAGTGACTTATGCCAATTTTTCACACAACTTTTTGCAGCCTCCCCATGGTCGCATGATCAAAATTGAAAGACTTGGCAACTGACGCATATTTATGACCGTTTCAGTGTCCCAGGATCACGTGATCCCCCTTTGCGACCTTCTGACAAGCAAAGTCGTTGGAGGAAGCCAGATTCACTGAACAATCATATTACTAATTTAACAACGGCAGTGATTCACCTAACAACTTTGGCAAGAAAGGACGTAAAATGGGGCAAAACTCGCTTAACGACAGTCTCACTTAACAACAGAAATTTTGGGCTCAATAGTGAACGTAAGTTTATAGTTTATAGTTTATAGTTTATTTGATTTATATACCGCCCTTCTCCTTGGTGGGACTCAGGGCGGTTCACAGGGCATACATAAGAAACACTATACAAAAATTAAAAAGAATTAAATCCATGCCCAATTAAAACAGAAGTACAGATTAAAAACAATTAAAAGCCCATAATCCCCCATCAGGCCAGACCAGCTAATTCGAACAGATGGGTCTTCAGGCCCCGACGGAAAGTTTGAAGGTCTGGTGCCATCCGGAGCTCCACCGGCAATTGATTCCATAAAGCCGGAGCCCCCACAGAGAAGGCCCTCCCCCTGGGGGCCACCAGTCGACATTCCCTGACTGGCGGCACCCTGAGGAGGCCCCCTCTGTGGGAACGCACAGGGCGGAGGGGAGTCGATGCCGGCAGCAGGTGGTCCCTGAGGTAACCCGGACCCATGCCATGTAGGGCCTTAAAGATCGTGACCAACACCTTGAACCTCACCCGAAAGACAACTGGTAACCAATGCAGCTCGCGGAGCAAAGGTGTAACATGGGAGTACCGGGAAACTCCCAAGACAACTCTCGCGGCCGCATTCTGTACCAGTTGGAGCCTCCGAGTGGTCTTCAAGGGAAGCCCCATGTAGAGAGCATTACAGTAGTCAAGGCGAGAGGTCACGAGCGCATGAGTGACTGTACACAGGGCATCCCGGTTCAGATAGGGCCGCAACTGGCGCACCAGGCGAACCTGGGCGAAAGTTGAGGTCTGTGCTCAAAAATGAAAGGATGCAAGTAGTCCTCAACTTACGACCATAATTGGGCCCAAAAATTTTCGTTGAGACAGTGGCTAAGTGAATTCTGGGACTTGAAGTCTACGCATCTTCAAGTGTGAGCTTCAGCCTTGAGCAAGGCTACCTGAGGAATTCTGGGACTTGAAGTCTACGCATCTTCAAGTGTGAGCTTCAGCCTTGAGCAAGGCTGCCTGAGGAATTCTGGGAGTTGAAGTTGCCAAGGTTGAGAAACATTGCTTCAAGTGCTCAGATTCCAAGGAATTGATCACAGTCTACGGACTATCGTAACTGGAAAAGCTGGATTTACCCTCATCTTTCTTTCTAGACTAATTTAGAGCAGAAATGGTCAGCTGAATCCCTCTGAGCATTGCTAAACCACACCTCCCACCATACTACAACAATTTGCATTTTGCAGCTGCAGCTGCTGGGAACGAAGTTCAGCCATATATAAATGCTACAGGTTCCTTAACCTTGATTTACGATGAGAGAGATCAGGGTTTAAGTTCACCTCCAGCCATATTTCAACAAAAAAAATCTCTGGACAAGCCATACAGGCACTTCAGTGCAATTTTTCTGAGTCGCCTGCTTAAGAGATTGCTATGTAGTTAATGTGAAATGCAGACATGGAAAAAAATTACATATTGTTTTATATTAAAGTTCATATTTTAACTCAATTATGTTCCCAAGTTGACTGCGGCTATTAGTTGTTGTTGTTTCTTTTTTTAAAAAAATCTGCATATATTTTTATTGATGCCTTCCTTCTGGACTCTATGGTGCATTTTGCTATTTGTGTGAAACGGCAAGGAATAGATTTAATATTAATAAGTAAATATGTATTTGCTACAGAGCCATCAGTGACGTAAATTCATAGACACAGCTAAGTCCCTGGAAAATATATTCAGGTTCTTAATAAAAGGCCTGACATAAATTAAGTAATTAAACTTTATGGTTTGGATCAATGGGTCTGAATATAATCATTTTTTTAAAAAAGGAATGTATCCCACCTCTGCCCTTACTCAAGGTGTCTGGCATTGCAAAAGGTTAATACAATCGTAAATAAACCCAGCACTTAATTAAAACAGCAGACAAAGGAATAAAACACAGTTAATGAGAAGTCTTGCTGAATAGGGATGGAGATGTTGGGAAATAAATACAGCTAGAGCTTCTGGGAATCGTAGTTCTAACTTTTCTGGAAGATGGCTAGGTTGGAGAAAATGGATAATGCAGCTTCCAAACATACAGAGAACAATCGAAATCAATGGTCCTCAGTCTCCCCAATTTTGAGATGTCTGGACTACAACTCCCAGAATTCCCCAGTCAGCCATGCTGGCTGGGGAATTCTGGGACTTGAAGTCCACACATCTCAAAGTTGCAGTTTGAGAAACACTAAACATATTTTTAAAAGGGAGAACACTAGATCCTTTTTCTAGTTGAGCTACTTCAGCCACTGCTGTTGTGACATTGCAATTGTTAACCTACATACTATTTCCTACTCTTTCCATTACAGTACGAGCTTGGGTTTGTTATCTGTTTTACGATTTTGTTGTGATTAGATCACAATTCTGCCAGTTTTAATGAGCGCCACGCAGGTTTAAGAGCATGACTGTGGGGGAAATTCTGACTGCTTTTTTGTGTTACGGCTGTTTCAATTCTCCCTTTGGCTTGGAATGAAATCTAAATTGCCGAAGGAGCAAAAAAGGGTATCTCATCAGCCAGATGTTTCCTAAGAGTTTGGGGCCAACTGGATCTGGGTTTTGCCTCTTTCAGGAAATTTAAATCTTACTCTAATGTTTTTAGCATTGATACCTTAAAATTTGCAAAGCAGAGGCAATACATTGCTGCAAATTTAACTTCACACCGGAAATACAGTAATGTCTAGGACTGTTGCTCAGTCTTGGCATCTTCAGCTCCCAGAATTCCCCAGCCAGCATGCTTTAAGAGGGGTGGACTTCAATTCCCAGAATTCCTCAGCTGGCATGCTTTAAGAGGGGTGGACGTCAACTCCCAGAATTCCTCAGCTGGCATGGTTTAAGAGGGGTGGACTTCAACTCCCAGAATTCTCCAGCCAGCCTGCTTTAAGAGGGGTGGACTTCAATTCCCAGAATTCCTCAGCTGGCATGGTTTAAGAGGGGTGGACTTCAACTCCCAGAATTCCTCAGCTGGCATGGTTTAAGAGGGGTGGACTTCAACTCCCAGAATTCCTCAGCTGGCATGGTTTAAGAGGGGTGGACTTCAACTCCCAGAATTCCTCAGCTGGCATGGTTTAAGAAGGGTGGACTTCAACTCCCAGAATTCTCCAGCCAGCAGGCTTTAAGGTCGGTGGACTTCAATTCCCAGGATCCTCCAGCCGTAACCAGATTATTAAATCAAGCGCGTCACGTGGGTGACCTGCTTTATGACCGTCGTGACTTACAACCTTAATAGACAGGCCCCATTATGGTCTGCCTGCCTTCTGCCTTCCTGCAAATCCTGCATACCGAAAGCTCCGTAAATCAGGGGTCTTCAAAACCTGGCCCTTTCATGACTTGTGGACTTCAACTCCCAGAATTCCTCCGCCAGGCATTGCCTGGCGGAGGGATTCTGGGAGTTGAAGTCCACAAGTCATCAAAGGGCCAAGTCTGAAGACCCCTGCCGTAAATGAAAGAGAAAGATGGAGAGACTTTTTTTAATCTCGTTCCAAATATAAGGCGAATTTACACAATTACACCCCCCCCGAAAAATAAATGAATTCCTCAAGCGCCGAAACGATAGCTAGAGATGAGAGCTCTTTTTGTCGTCTTTCTTTTAAGAGGGCTGCTGATCAGATAGCGGAATAATTAAGCTAATGTTCGTCTGGGTGGTTCAATGGAATTTCCTATCGTCGGGGGGGCGCGTTTGGTGATTATCGGCGAAGTCCAGAAGCAATCAAGCTGATGCCAGGCATTGTGAGGGGTTTTGTGGTTTGGTTTTTTTTTCGCTTCCTTACTACATAAAGGAAAATTAGAGTAACTCTCTAGGATCAGGAAGAGAGAGAGAGAGAGACGTTGAAGAATCTCTTCCTCTTCAACCCATTTTTTTCCCTGTGATTTGATTTTTTTTGGGGGGGGGGTTTGTCTCTTTGCTCCAAGTCTTTTTTTGGCGCTTTTTTTAAAAAAAAAAAAAAGAAAAAAAATCTGAAGAGGTCTGAAAGGCCCTCAAAGCCGTAGAGACGGGTTTTTTTTGATCCCTTCCATCTTGAAGGCTGAAGCTGTTCTTGATAATCCTCTTTCCTATCGCAAGCGTTTCATCTCTTCCTCATAGTTTTTACGTTCACACACACACACAATGACTAGGCCTTGATAAGCCTCTGCTGAGTTTGGCGGCTTGTTCCTTTCTCTCAGCCTGTTGCCTGGCCCAGGTTATTATGTTTCATCCATAGTAAGATTTCCCCCCCCCCCCTTAAATCTCTTTGCCTTCCTTCCCCCTCTTTCTCCTTCCTCCTCTTCCTCTCTTTTTTCTTCTCCTTCTCCTCTGCCTCCTCCTCCTCCTCGTTTTCGCTTTCTCCATCTCTTTACTTCTCCTTCTCCTCCCCTTCCCTCTTCTTCCTCTCCCCTCCGTCTCCTCCCTCTTTTTCTCCTCCTTTTCCTCACTTCTTTTTCTCCTTCCCCTTCTTCCCCTCCCTCCCTCTTCTCCACGCCCTTCCACTTCCCTCCTTCTCCTTCTCTCTCTCCTCCCCCCTCCCTCCTTCGCCACTCTTCCTCCTTTTTTTCTTCTTCTCTTTCTTCCCTCCTTCTTTTCCTCCTCTCCTCTCTTTCTCCCTCTCCTCCCTTCCTCTCCTCTCCTCCTCCTTTTTCTCCTTCTCCTTGTCTCTCCTTCCTTCCTCCTTGTCCTCCTTCTCCTCCCTTCCTCACTCTTCTCTTTTTTCCTTCTCCGTGCCCTAATTCACTCTCCTCTTCCTCCTCTCCTCTTTCTCCTTCCTCCCTTCTTCTCCTCTACTCCTCCTTTTTCTCCTTGTCTCTCCTTCCTTCCTCCTTGTCCTCCTTCTCCTTCCCCCTCCTTCCTCACTCTTCTCTTTTTTCCTTCTCCGTGCCCTAATTCACTCTCCTCCTCCTCCTCCTTTCTCACCACGTGGTGTGAATGCCTTAAGAATGCCTTGCTAACCTGACTTTGAGTTAGCTTGTTGTGTGACAGCTACTGATCTTTGCTTGCTTTGTTTCTGCCCAACCTTGCTTTCAATCAATCAATCAATCAATCAATTCATTCAATAAATTTAGAGTGATGTCCAGGTTGCAAAAGGCAAACAGATTTACGGGTGTGTTTTTTTTTTTAAAAAAATCAAGCAAAATTAGCCACTGTAAACAAACAAGTTTTAAATCCTGAATATTAGCCTAACCTTAGCCCAAGTAAGAGCCTTGGTGGAGCAGTGGGCTAATGCCTCCTTAAGTAACACCAGCTGCCTGCAATTAGTGCAGGTTCGAGTCCCACCAGGCTCAAGGTTGACTCAGCCTTCCATCCTTCCGAGGTAGGTAAAATGAGGACCCAGATTGTTGGGGGCAATTAAGCTGACTTTGTAATAATGCCGCTTGGGGTGTGTGTATGAAAGCCCTAATAAGCAGGCATATACATAGAATGAAGGCTACTGCTAAGCTTGTAAGCCGCCCTGAGTCTTCGGAGAAGGGCGGGATATAAATGGGATTAAAAAAATAAATAAATAAAATTTGGTACCAATCCAGCTGTGGATCCTGGGGGCTAAGACGGATGGAAAAAAAACTATACTTCAACGCAGCTGGAGCACACCAGATTGTAACGGCCTCCATTTTATTTCTTTTTCCCACATCAACCCCTTTGTTTTGATTAAAAGAGGGGGAAAGAAAAATAGACTTACCTTACAGCTGTGGAGTCTTTACCTAGAAGAAAGCAGGAGAGGGGGAAAAAAACACAACATCCCGCATTTAGCTGGAAGATCAGTTTCCATAAAATCCTGCAAAACTCAAGATTCTTACAATACGGAGCAGTCGGGTGCCAAGGGGAAATCCCACCCCCACCCCTGCCCGATTCTCACAGGAGGTATTTCTGGATACTACCAACGTTTTCCAGAAGCTTCTCTGTAACAAGTTTGGGGGGGGGGGGCAGTCAAGACAGGTTAAACTCTGAGGCTAAATAAATTGCAGCGAAAGGTGTCAGGCAGCTGAGTCTTCCACAGCTTGACGCCAATCATGTTGAGGAAAGGATTGGTCTAAGTCAGGGGTAGGCCACCTCGGCTCTTTTATGACTCATGGACTTCAACTCCCAGAATTCCTGAGCCAGCTTTGCTGGCTCAGGAATTCTGGGAGTTGAAGTCCATGAGTCATAAAAGAGCCGAGGTTGCCTACCCCTGGCCTAAGTCTATCCATCAGCTTTTTTTTTGCTCCAGGTGCTACAGATTTATCACCACGATGGGGATTGTCAGTGAGCAACGGATGGAAACTCACCCAGGAGAGAAGCAACCTGGAACTACGGAGAAACTTCCTGACAATGAGGACAATTAACCAGTGGAACTACCTGCCTCCAGAAGCGGTGAATACTCCAACACTGGAGGTTTTTAAGAAGAGACCGGACAGCCACTGGTCTGAAATGGTATAGGATTTCCTGCCTGAGCAGGGGGCTGGACTAGATGACCTCCCAGGTCCCTTCCGACTTCATTATTATTATTATTATTATTATTAGGCTGGTGAGCCAGAATGGGAGGAGTCGAACCAAGGACAGGGTTGTTGTTGGTTTTTTTTTTTTGGTTTTTTTTTTCTTTTCATTTCAGGAAAGCATCAGATTTGGCAATCAAATCCAACCCTGCAGGTGGGATGAGTCTTCTGATCACACTGTTTCCCCCCCCACCCCCACCCCCACCCCCACTCATCTGCGGGTGTCACATTGCCTTCTGCTACCCGTAGCAGCTGCTTTACTCTGACTTACTACGGGATCAGCCAGGAAGAAACCTCACTGAGACACTTGCATCGTTGGCCCCCCAATGTAGTCCTCGACTTGTTGTTGCCAAGTACATGAACGTATCCACAAAGCCAACAGGAACCCAGGTCAATTTGAGGAGCCCTCATCTAACCATCCGTCCACCCGTTCATCTATTATCCACTCATCTGTCCGTCCGTCCATCCATCCATCCATCCATCCATCCATCCATCCATCCATCCTTCCATCCATCCATCCATCCTCTATGTCTGTCTGTCTGTCTATCTATCTATCTATCTATCTATCTATCTATCTATCTATCTATCTATCTTCTATTCTTTCTCCCTATCTATATCTTATCTATCTATCCATGAATCCTACATCCCTTCACCCACCCTCTCCCTCCCTCCCCATCCATCCTCCCTCCACATATCCATCCATTTTCTCTCCCTCTCTTTCTCATCTATACCCCCATTCTCCACTGATCAACCCTCTCTTCCTCCTTTTTCCATCCCTCCCTTCCTCCATCCATCTATCCTCCCTCCCTCTCTCCATCCATCCATCACATGCATCCTATAGGGAAAACTAAATTAGGAGAACAGGTTTAGGGACCCCCACATCAAGCCCCCCTCCCCACAATGGATGAGAGGGTGCCTCCATCAATCTCAAGGGCGATGACCACAGGATGGTCCACTTTCTGAACCTCAAACCACAAATAAGGCAGATGTTTTACCTTTGCCGTGTCTTGCTTGGATGAGGTAGATAACCGCAATCACCAACACAACCAGGAGGGAACACACCACCACCGCAATGATTACCATGGTTGTTCTACCATCTGCAGAAAGATTGCAGAAAAGGTTAGGGTGGATTTCCTTGAACTTGTGATTCAGTGTCAGCCTGTGCTCCCAGCAGCTGAGTCCGAGGAATCTGAGGAGGAGGAGGAGGAGGAGGAGGAGGAGGAGGAGGAGGGGTTTGGAGAGCCTTCGGTGTGGGAGGGAGGCTCTGATGCACTGCAGGACTCTCAGCCTGGCCCCTCCAGTCGTGTTCCTCATGAGGCTCAGCTGTGTGAGGAGGAGGGGTCGGACTCAGAGGAGTCACAGCTGAATCTGTTCAGAGACACTAGAAGCAGAAGGCAATCCAGAGGGCAAGCAGAGCAGAGCAGAGCAGAGCAATGAGGCAACTCAGTGAGAGGAGGAGAAGGCAGTGAGAAGTCACACCTTGGGACAGATAATAAAAGGGGAAGGTGTGGGCGGGGCTGGTTGCTGAAGGCAACCGTTTGGAGACATTCTAAGGGAATCCTGGTCTGTTCTGGCTACTTCTGTTTAACTCTTGTTTGTTGACTCTTGTTTGATATTTCGATTCATTTTATTGAAGGAAATATTCTGTTGCTTTTTTGTTTGAACTGTAAATAAATTTGGGTTGGGTTTTTCCTGCCTATTGACTGTACAAAGGAAAAAAGGGGTTGTCCCTGATACATAATCAGGGCCGGTCGTAGGCTGGAACAGAACAGAACTGTCCTTGGAGCCAGTTGGCGTTCAGTTATGAAATGCATCGGGGAAAACAGATCGATCGTCCCCTCTCTATCACGAAAAGGTCAAAGCCGTCGAGGGGAGTAAAACCAACGGTGTCCTCCCCAGACTTCACAGAATATATATTCATCGTTATACAGGCAGTCCTCGACTTACAACCGTTCATTTCGCGACTGCTCAAAGTTACAACATCG